>NC_074674.1:23033698-23323698 GCF_029448725.1 Salvelinus fontinalis
CCTTACCCTGTAAGCCATCTATGGACAAGGTACGACAGCAATCCATGCCTTGGTTTAGCTTCCCTGGCACTGTCTCCACATGCTAACGTTTTAGCATTTGTGGCACCAATCCCATTGAAGTGATATTGACATTTTCTGCACATTGTGTTCAAATTATCTCCTGTATAAGTGACTTTGCGGAGCTTCACAATACACCTTAGATACTTTTAGATTATTTGGACATGATGCAACAAAAAAACTGCTAATATCAGTCCAATGACTTGAATGGGATTTGTGCCACAAATGCTAAAATGTTAGCATACGGAAATATTGCCAGGGAAACTAAACCAAAGCATGAATTGCTGTTATACCTTATGCTTATAGTGTAAGAAAACCAATGTGTCATTTTATAATTTGGGTAAACTATCCCTTTAATACAAGATTCAATACAAAAGGCAAAGATGGGATATTTGTACAAAATGTTTATTTCAAATGGACATTAAACAAACACAATGGCTTTGACACATTCTTATCTGAAATCCAGACACTAGCAAACAATTGTCTAAGGGAGAAAATGACTTAAATAAGGAAAACGTTTTTGAGCTACGCAACTAAATAAACAGAAGTGAGGTGTGAGACCGCCACAGCGCAAACATGATATGAACGCCAATGTATAATCCTAACTCCTAAAAGTTCATAAAAAAAGAGCCAAAAGCAGTCTCAAAGGTAATATTATAATGGAAGAGGTGTGTTACAAAAGGTTTGTAGAAAAGCATTATGAAGAATTAGAAAACAAAGGTCCATAGAAATTGATGCAGGCTGTTTTTTCATTGTCCGTCAATAGATGGCAGTGCCAGCACTGTAGCTTCAAATCTGTCAGCTATAAAGAAGACTCCTTCTCTCTTTTACATAAGTGTAGCCACTAGAATAGAGGGAAAAAGGTGCTAAACCAAGTTGAATGTGCTCATACTTAGTAATCATATACTAGTACTTAGGTCTAACAATTAAAACCACTTAAGGCCTCGCTTAGTCTATTCTACGTATTTTACTTCACACTTCATTCGGTTCCTTCAGCTTTAAGGCTTTTCTTTTTTGTTAATAAAACTCTCTCTCTCTCTCTATATATATATATATATATATATATATAATGTGAAGCACATAAAACCACTCTTGGTAATGTATGTACAAAGGACGCTACAGGAAATAAACTTGGACTTTTCGAAAAATGAAAAAGAACTTGGACTTAAATATCCAGAAAAGCTTTCCTTCATCTTCTTGACAGAGCCAAACAATGAGAAACAACGTGATTTGCGTACCTGTATATTCATGTCTTTGTTGACATGTATAAAGGAGTCCAACTTTTTATCAATACATTATTACCCTTTTCCCACTACTGAGCCAAACCGAGCAGAGCTATACTGGACAATGTGAAAAGTACAGTGTGAATCAGGCAGAAAGAAAAATGTTTTTCAATAGTCCACAAATGTTGAGTTAAGCATAATTACAAGAGCCCCAACACAAAAGTGACCATATGATGACCACCTTGACTGAACAAGAAACTCTATGTGCAGAAATGGCATATATACTGTAACTATGAACTTCTTTGACAGTATGTGCACTGACTGAACATAGTCTTTGATCAGTGTGGCGCCATCGAGCAGGACAGGATTAACCCCAAATGCAGTTCAGCCACTCCTGTCTGTCTATTTGATCTCAGTCATGTTGTCCTCTAGATAAATGTAGTCATGATAACGTAGCAACACATTACTGCCCTATTTAGTTTTCCAGGGTTGCTGTGTTGGTAAATGAATAAATAACGAAACGTAATTATCATCCGTTTAAAATAAATATGTCAATAAATAAAACAGCTATGAAACCTTGAGGGCTCTGAGTGTTTGTGGGAAATGTTTGAGAAACATTTGACTAACAAAAGAAATAGTTCCGGAAACTCCTTCCAACAAGTGTTGCGTGAGAACGCATCAACACTGAAAAACGAAATAACTAACAACGCAGTCTATAAAACATTCAGTTTAGTCACTTATGCATTTTTTTAACATCCTCGCCCTTGCCTGCACTTATACACTTTAAATGAGCCTATGGCACGTTTTAAATCACAAACGAATTCTGAAACTTCAAAAAACAAAACAGTAACAGTAACGGACTACCGTATAACACATATTACACACAATTATGCAAATATTAAAATGGACCATATCTAACTTTGGCTAAAATACTTCTAATATGGTCATGACTCATACCAACCTGCATTTTAAACTAACATAGTACAATATGGTCTGTATTTTACTGTAATTTTTAACAGCATTATGCTTAAATGGCCTATCTCTACCTGTACTTTAAACATATAACCTTCTGCCTAATATGGGCATTTGTTACCTGTAGCTCTAAACCCTACACGTGCCAGAGGCCAGTGCATCAAGTAGACACAGTATCAGTGACATAGTGGTTGCGTTCCCTTGCTCAGACGTTACATGCATCAACCAATGGTTGCGTGCCACGCCATCAACTGTGTCATCGACTGACAGATTGGTATAACATATGTTGTGATTAGCTGATACTTAAAATACCTATCCAGGCATTGTAATATCTGGCAGGCGTCAGCAACGCCTGGGCATAGGAACGCGCAAGCTAATGCCACTCCTACAAACCAGTGTATGTCCCTGTCCCCGAGTTCGGTATTGGCCTATAAGCCATGTCAGTCGCTCAGAGAGAAGGGGTGGGGCGTAAAATCATGGAGGTCAAAGCTGAGCTCCAGACCCACCCACTGGAAAACAACATCAACATCCATCAACAACATCCAACTCTTCCACCATTTTATGTTTTTGTTTTGTTTTAGAACACCATGAAGACCGGACACACCAGGCCGATAATGCTATCTTCAAAAGAAAACAAGGTCCATCTCCAAATCCTCCATTTTGTTTTTTAGGTTTTGTTTTAGAAAGCACTGGCCTTTAGGCCAAATACACCTGACCATATTTGCAGATATTCAAAAGACAACATTGTTTATCTCCAACTCCTCCATTGATGTTGTTTTAGAAGCACAGGCATATAGGCAGAATACATCAGGCCAATTAGGCCGATAAGAGTTGACGTTGTCTTTCATCAATGTTTTTTATTTAATCTCAATCCACACGTCTCTGAGGCAGCGCCCCCCAGTGGGCTGGGGGTGTCAGGGCATGTCTGCGTGTTTGTAGTAGCCCTTCTGGATGGCAGCGAAGGCAATGCTCTCAGCGGAGCGCCTCTGGTCCAGACTGAGAAGGGCCTGGAGCAGGGCGTTGATGTCCGCCTTCAGGCCCTCCTTCTGCATCCAGTTCTTCAGTAGGTCATACACCTTGTCGCCAGGGGGGGCACTCTCCGCCATCTTGATGTGGTTGTCATGGACGCCGATGTAGCGAAAAAACTTGTTGTGGATCCGCACGTCCAGGCACTCATCGAAGAGGTCAAAGCTCTTCTTCAGGGACGTCTCATCCCCTGGGGAGAGAAAGGAGAAATGGTACCTTGGTTCATTGTTGCTGATATCAAAAATAGGGGAGTTTTTCCCCCTTTCCTGACCACCAAGAAAATATGGGCTCTAGTTATAGACACTGACTAAGGTTCAAACTTTTTTCCTGAACCAGTCACATGATCAGGAAAACAACTCCCACCCATTATCTTAGAAAACATAACTCTTTATCATGATATTTCCTTTTAATGATTATTGCACTTTAAATAATTCATTTAAAAAAAGGTAAGCTGCAATTAACAATAATACAAGAGCATTCTGTAGATAAACATGTACAGTCCTGCACTGATTTAATGGTGCTCTGCATCAACTATTATCTATTTCAGAATCTGTGGCGGTCATTAATGTTTGTCTAAATTGGTGGTTTTGTCTTTATTCCTCTTTTTTCTTTATGTTGAAGTTTGGTCCCAACAAATGTCATGACTTGTTTTGGGTCTATGTTTGTGGAATGTTAAGTTGTCTATTACCTTTTTATCTGTATATTTGTGTATTGGGGTCTTGAGTGGCACAGCGGTCTAAGACACTGCATCTCAGCACTAGAGGCATCACTACAGACACACTTGTTCAAATCCAGGCTGTATCATAACCAGCTGTGATTGGGAGTCCCATAGGGCGGTGCACAATTGGCCCAGCGTTGTCCAGGTTTGGCTGGTGTAGGCTGTTATTGTAAATAAGAATTTGTTCTTAACTAACTTGCCTAGTTAAATAAAGGTTAAATAAAAAACGAAATAAAATGATTTAAAAAACATAATCTGTAGGGGTCTGTTCAGGCAGTGTGCTTCCCCTGTCACATTTTGTCCATTTTCTCAGCCTTACAATAGAGCTCCTTGTTAGGGTCCAAATTGTAAATTGTTGCTAACCTTATAGTGCCGGAGAGTTAACTCATAAAGCAATCAACCACTGAATACAGAGGTAACGAGGTTTAAACGTGGAGCCGTTAGTAAATAAGCGCTAGACACACAGAATTTACTTCAGGGAGAGAAACAAACAAAGCCAAGCTACATTGACTACATACTAGTATAGTTCAGTAGCACACACTCTACTAATTATATACCTTATAGGAGTTTCTATTCATCAAATTAAAATCATAGGATGAAAGGACCCCATATAAAATCCATAATTAAATAATGGAACAAATTCATGATTGTTTTGATTTTCTGAGGCCTGACTTTAACTAAACGGTATTCCGTCTCTATGGGGTGTATTCAGTGAGGTGAAATGCTCCGAACCGTGCATATAGAAATGTAACTAGTACACCCTATTTACCTGACAATCACACAGTATTTGTTCTACCCAATAGATTTCTATCTGACCGTTCAGTAAAAATTCTCTCTTCTAAACAGACCCCAGTCAGGACAGGATGAATGTGTTGTTAATGATGTGTGTGGAACCCCTCCCTACTAGGACCCGGCCCACCCTCCAACTCTGTGTGAGGTCTCTTACCTTTCAGGGACACCAGTCTCTTCTGCAGAGGATCATCCTGAAACACGACAGAAGGAAAAACAAGAGTTAACCACAGCCCTTCTACAGACCACCAGGGGCCACCAGGGACAAATCTGTTATCCGTTTCGAAATATGTAAAATAGTATTAGTATTATGAAAGTCTGCCTTGGTTAAAATACTGAAAACTTTGATAATGTTATTGCACTTCTTAGGACATGTGTCTGTTGCAGGAATGCACAACTCCAGTCTCTGCCCTCTAGAACTGAAGTTGTACTCACATGATCTGGTGCACGTAGGGTTTGTGTGATTTTGTGTCCTAGGCCAAACCTAGCCCCAGGGTCCCTGTCCCTCTGTCCCCCCATCCTGCTATCGCTGTATCCCCTACCTCCCCCTCTCTGGCTCTGGTCCTCGTCTAACCTCCTCTGCCCCCATATCCCTCAAGCTCTCCTACCCCACAGCCCCCAACCATCACCCCTGCCTCACTCACCCTGGCTGTGGGCTGCAGTCTCTGGGCGGAGGGGCTGTGTCGGGGGGAGCTGCCCGACGAGGCTGCCCCGGCGGTGGGCAGGGCCGACAGGCTGGTCTGGGAGGAGCTGGTGGTGTTGGGCAGGCTGTCACCTAGGCCACGGTCCTCGTCCTCCCCCAATCCCAGGGGAGGGGAGGCCTTGATTAGGCCACCCTGGGTCTCCTGCAGCAGGGGACGTGACTCGGGACGGACCTCCTCACCCTCCTCCCCCTCCAGGCCAGCATTCTGGCTGTTCTGTCTCTCCTCTGCTGTGGGTCCACTCTCACCCTGAGGGAGAGATAAATAAAGAGAGGGAGTAAGAGAGAGAGAGAGAGAGAGAGAGAGAGAGAGAGAGAGAGAGAGAGAGAGAGAGAGAGAGAGAGAGAGAAAGAGAGGACGAGACAGAGAGAGAGAGGTGGTGAGGGAGATAAGGAGACGGCATGGAGAGCGAGTGTGAAGCATGGAAGTTCCCTCAGCAGATCAAAGTACACTCTGAGACATTCTGAGAGGACGAATTAAAACATTTCACCACCTGAGATTCATATCAATCCAACAGACATATATTGATCTACACTGACGATATATAACATAACCCCAATAGCATAACTAAAGGGATAGAGATGGGAAAACTTACAATGGCAATCTTCACAATGTCACTGGAGTCACAGCGACTGTCTGAACCTGAGAGACAAACTAAAACACAAAGAGAACTATTAAAGAACCAATCTACAATGTTTTGAGTCAATATGTATTTCAATACACAGGAGTGGCAAGGGACATTTATTTTGGTTACTCACCTGGCCGAAATGTACATGGCCTCTTGATCCAAAGCCACACACCAATCACGATGAAGAGGAGGAAGAGCAAGAGCAGAATGACCAATGGCGTAACTTTTGGGAAGGGGAAATGAGGAAACAACCATTTAGAACATTGGTATTCAAACATTTTCAGCGGGGACACCATTTTTTCCGCCAGAATTCTGGGGACCCCATTTTTCCCACAATAATTTCTTGCGTCCCCACCCCAAATCTAATGGCACAACTTTAAAATCTGTATATTTAGATTTTTAAATCAACAAATGACCTTCAATTCATTGCATTTTTATCTCTTATCAAAATGAAAAGAAACCAATAAATACATTGACTCAATATAATTGTATTTTTTTAATTCTCTTTCTCAAAAACGTTTGCATATTGTCCCATACAATAATCTGTACTCTTAATTTGGTGTACATAAAATAATACAAATATATTTGGGGCGACCCCACTGCAAATCCCCCGAGACTCCCCCGAGTCCCCCGAGTCGTCGCAACCCCAAGTTTGAATACCACTGATTTAGAATCATGTCACAGACACTTTACTAAAGTAGGAATTTGCGAGCATATGACATCAACTGTATGCTGTTCATTCTCTTTATTTGATTGGTCCTCAATAAAAATGATTCAGAGACTATAAAACAGAGAGATAAAGACTTATGTACACTGGAGTAAAGTACTTACGTAAAAATACTTTAAAGTACTACTTAAGTAGTTTTTTAGGGTATCTGTACTTTACTTGACTATTTATATTTTTGACTACTTTTACTACATTCCTAAAGAAAATAATGTACTTTTTACTGCATACATTTTCCCTGCCGCCCAAAAGTACTTGTTACATTTTGACAGGAAAACGGTCCAATTCATCCACTTATCAAGAGAACATACCTGGTCATCCCTACTGCCTCTGATCTGGCAGACTCACTAAACACAAATGCTTCATTTGTAAATTAATTTCTTAGTGTTGGAGTGTACCCCTGGCTATCCGTAAATAAGAAATAAAATACAAATTGTTCTGTCTGGTTTGCATAATATAAGGAATTTGAAACGTAAGTATATTTAAAACCAAATACTTTAGTATTTCATTTTCTATTAAGGTATCTTTACTTCAAACTCAAGTATGACTTTGAGTCCTTTTTCCACCACTGCTTATGTAGACCTACCTATAGTCTCTGCAGAGATGGGGGCGGGGGTGGGGATGGCAGTCGGGTGGAGGGTAGTAGAGACGTCCCGTTTCCTACACACAGTGTTGGAGATGGGGGTGCATTTCTTCACCTCCTCCTCCCCCGCTTTACACCTGGGAAGACAAGAAAAGAGATCAAGGAATTAGTATTTTATTCTTTGATGGGGCTAGTGTTACTTCAGTAGAGAATTGGTTCAAATATGACAGTGCTAATCTCAGATCTGTTTGTGTGGTCTTGCCAACTCCTATGGTCATCCCAATGACCATAGAAGTTGGCTATACAGCACAAATAGATCTGGGACAAGGCTACTTTTAAGTATACCTAATGGTGTGATCTCTAGACTGGGGTCTGGAGGTGTAAACAGGGCACTAAATTGTGACAATTTTGGTTGTATATGCTCCTAAATATTTTTTATGACCTGGAATTTTTAATTGTTGTAATGATTACGCGTCGCTGTACCTCTATTTCCTAGTGCCCTAGAGAAGAATGCGAGCGCAGATTTGTGACCGTCATGATTGCACCATTACTATATCACAGAGAAAATATGTCTGGGCGATATGGCCAGAATATCATATCACAATATTTTTCTTATTTTTTACGGGATGATGGTATTTGACAGTATTTTATGTTTTTGAATAATACAAGTTCTAAATATGCTTAATGAGTAGTGCATGATCCTAGGGTGGACAACAAATACATTGTAAGTGGTATTAACTTCTTGACGCACGGATCCCTTTAACGGGATCATTTTTGTAAACAACCTCTGAATTGCAGAGCGCCAAATAAAAAAAATATTACTAAATTTTTTTATTTTCATGAAATCACAAGTGAAATATGCCAAAACACACCTTAGCTTGTTGTTAATCCACCTATCGTATCAGATTTTGAAAATATGCCTTACAGCGAAAGCAATCCAAGCGTTTGTGAGTTTATCGATCACTAGACAAAACATTACGAACAGCTAGCAGCAATGTAGATTGGTCACGAAAGTCAGAAAAGCAATAAAATGAATCGCTTACCTTTGATGATCTTCGGATGTTTGCACTCACGAGACTCCCAGTTACACAATAAATGTTATTTTTGTTCGATAAAGATTATTTTTATAACCAAAAACCTCCATTTGGTGTTCAGAAAACCACAGGCTTGTGCTGGTCCTGAAGGGCAGACGAGGGCAGACGAAAATTCCAAAAAGTATCCGTAATGTTCGTAGAAACATGTCAAAGGTTTTTTATAATCAATCCTCAGGTTGTTTTTAACATACATAATCGATAATATTTCAACCGGACGGTAAACTATTCAATACTACAGAGAAAGAAAATGTCGAGCTACAACTCTCGGGCGCATGAACTAATCAAAGGACACCTGACGCGTTTTGATAAATCTCGCTCATTTTTCAAAATAAAAGCTTGAAACTATGTCTAAAGCCTGGTCACAGCCTGAGGTGGTAGGCAGCAGCAGGCTCGTAAGCATTCATTCAAACAGCACTTTCCTCCGTTTGTCAGCAGCTCTTAGCAATGCTTGAGCACAGCGCTGTTTATGACTACAAGACTATAAACTCCTGAGATTAGGCTGGCAGTACTATAGTGCCTATAAGAACATCCAATAGTCAAAGGTATATGAAATACAAATGGTATAGAAAGAAATAGTCCTATAATTCCTATAATAACTACAACCTAAAACTTCTTAACTGGGAATATTGAAGACTCATGTTAAAAGGTTTCATATGTTTCATATGTTTCATAAAAGGAACTTAAACGATAACTTTTTTTACATGGCACATATTGCACTTTTAATTTCTTCTCCAACACTGTGTTTTTGCATTATTTAAACCAAATTGAACATGTTTTATTATTTATTTGAGACCAAATAGATTTTATTTATGTATTATAGTAAGTTAAAATAAAACTGTTCATTGTTCATTCAGTATTGTTGTAATTGTCATTATTACAAATATATATATAAAAATCGTCTGATTTATCGGTATCGTTTTTTTGGGCCCTCCAATAATCGGTATTGGCGTTGAAAAATCATAATCGGTCGACCTCTAAACTGAAGTGATACTGCACTGTTTCTGAAGTTACACTGCAAGAAACGTGTTATTTTGGACGCAGTATTTTCAGCATACTGCAGTTATACAGCACTCTAACAGCAATCTTTTTTCGTAAGGGCAATACCAGTATACACTGAGTGTACAAAACACTGCTCTTTTCGTGACATAGACTGACCAGGTGAATCCGGGTGAAAGCTATGATCCCTTACTGATGTCACCTGTTAAATCCACTTCAATTAGTGTAGATGAAGGGGAGAAGACAGGTTAAAGAAGGATTTTTAAGCCTTGAGACAATTGAGACATGGATTGTGTATGTGTGCCATTCAGAAGTTGAATGGGCAAGACAAAAGTCTTTGAACGGGTTATGGTAGTAAGTGCCAGGTGCACCAGTTTGAGTGTCTCAAGAACGGCAACGCTGCTGGGTTTTTCACACTCAACAGTTACCATCCCTTTGGAAGGCTTTCGACAGCTATTAGAGTCCATGCCACGACAAATGAGGCTGTTCTGAGGGCAAAAGGGGGTGTAACGCAATAGTAGGAAAGTGTTCCTAATGTTTTGTACACTCAGTGTATAGTAAAATACGGTTTGGCCACCTAGCCCGAGAAATGTCTTGTTTCCTAGCCCAAATCGTTCAAAAGTTCTACTCAAATTACCAGCGCTACGTTTTTTTCCTTCCATCACGCTTTGGCGGCCGTTATTACATTCATAAACCATGGGCCGTTCTAAAACTACTCGCGGAACATTAACCATTTGTTCACACCTTGTTCAGTCATGATACCTCATTAGCTAGGTAGCTAACAATCTGGTAATTTACCAGTATATCCAAACATTATGGGGCACAGAAAGAAAGGAAAGTGGAAAGCTTCTGACAGATCTCTTGCATGTCTTCACTCACTAGCTTGACGATCTTAAAGAAACAGTGTACAATCTCAATAGGAAATAGTTCTTTTTTCACAGTATTCCAAAAATGACTGTAATTTCAATGACAGGTATTTGTATCAACAGCTTTATAATAAACACATCTTTATAGACTTATTCAATACATATTCACTTCTAAAACATGCTTCAAAAGTAGCTGGAATTCTTATAGCCACAATATAACCTGTATCTCAATCAATTTTCTACAATTTCTTGTGATCCTAAAAGTGAAGTTGTGTGCCTGTCTTTGATTTGTTTTTATTTAGAGGCCTGGGTGTAAATGTTTAAGCTGGCACTCACTTGGCACATCTCTTGCAGACCTCGCAGGCCTGCTCTGGCACACAGAAGGTGCCCGCTTGACACTGGCACTGGGTGTCTGCTGTACTGGTACAGGGCACTGTCTGGCTCTGGTCTGTGAAGGGAGGAAGGGAGAGAGTACTAATATATTCTACATTCAATAATACAGGTAGCAGTTTATTTTCAGCTGGTATACAGTGCCTTCAGAAAGTATTCAGACCCCTTGTTACGTTACAGCCTTATTCTAAAATGGATTAAATAAAAAAATGTCCTCAGCAATCTAAACACAATACCCCATAATGACAAATCAAAAACAAGTTTTTTTTTTTTGTAAATGTATAAAAAAATCAATAAATACCTTATTTACGTAAGTATTCAGACCCTTTGCTATGAGACTCGAAATTGAGCTCAGGTGCATCCTGTTTCTAGCGAGCCTTGATGAAGAGCGCTCTGAACCTCAGACTGGGGTGACGGTTCAACCTTCCAACAGGACAGCGACCCTAAGCACACAGCCATGACAACGCAGGAGTGGCTTTGGGACAGTCTCTGAATGTTCATGAGTAGCCAAGCCAGAGCCCGGACTTGAACCCGATCGAATATCTCTGAAAATATTTGAAAATAGCTATGCAGCAACGCTCCCCATCCAACCTGACAGAGCTTGAGGATCTGCAGAGAAGAATGGGAGAAACTCCCCAAATACAGGTGTGCCAAGCTTGTAGCGTCATACCCAAGAAGACTCGAGGCCATAATCACTGCCAAAGGTGCTTCAACAAAGTAATGGCCTCCCGAGTGGCGAAGTGGTCTAAGGCACTGCATCGTAGTGCTAGCTGTGCCACTAGAGATTCTGTGTTCGAGTCCAGGCTCTGTTGCAGCCGGCTGCAACCGTGAGACCCATGGGGTGGGCGCACAATTGGCCCAGCATTGTCCGGGTTAGGGGAGGGATTGGCTGACAAGGATGTCCTTGTCCCGTTGCGCACTAGTGACTCCTGTGGCGGGCTGGGCGCAGTGCACGCTGACACAGTCGCCAGGTGCATGGTGTTTCCTCCGACACATTGGTGCAGCTTACGGGTTAAGTGTGCATTGTGTCAAGAAGCAGTGCGGCTTGGTTGGGTTGTGTTTCGGAGGACGCACGGCTCTCGGCCTCTCCCGAGTCCGTACGGGAGTTGCAGCGATGAGACAAGACTGTAACTACCAATTAGATACCACGAAAAAAGGGTAAAACTAATGATTTAAAAAATATATATTTAAAAACAAAGTACTGAGTAAAGGGTCTGAATACTTATTGATATTTGTGATATTTCGACAACAAAAAATGTATGAGCAGAAATGACTACAAACCTGTTTTTGCTTTGTCATTATGGGGTATTGTGTGTAGATTGATGATGGGGAAAAAAACTATTTAAGGCTGTAACCTAGCAAAATGTGGAAAAAGTCAAGGGGTCTGAGTACTTTTCGAAGGCACTATACATCACTAGGTTATTCTTATGCAATTACCTTGCAATATCCTTATTAGGCATTTCAAAAAATAAACACCAGGTATTTAGGGCACTGTAAGGTAAGGTGTAGTCATATGTTTATATGAGTCGGACCAATAAACTAAACCGATGCCAAGGTCAAAAATAGCCACTAAATTGACTGCGTTACTCAAAAGATCATAGTGCGCTCATAAAATCTTTTAAAACATTGACCGAACAAGAACCATAAAAAAACAATTTCACAACTTGTGAATGATAAGAAAATGAATTCTTAAGTAATCCTACAGAAAGTAACTTTGTAATATAGCTGGCTAAAGAAAAAGACTAACAAGATTATATAGTAGCTGGAGGATACATTTTCTTAGTTTCTTAGATGCTCTCTCTGTATAAGGCGTGAGAGACTATTTGATGAAAGCCTTCTGAAACATCATTTTTTACACCACAACTTAATAAAATTGTGCTTTCGAGCGAAAGTTTTAAGACAAAGATTTGTCTGTTTACACAGTGTGGACTCTGAGGTGTGTATGCACTGATGCACTCATATAATAATGTTCTTTCTCAACACCTCAGTGACTAGCCACTGGGCACCGATGTTAGTTCACGTCGAGTTTTGATTTACATTTGGTTGAGTTGTCAACTAACGTGAATTCAACATGAAATCAACAAACAATTTCCACGTCATTGGATTTAGGTTAAAAGTTGAGTGAAAAAATGACTAAATGCCCTTACGTTGATTACTTTTTGCAAATCCAATTCGTTTTCCACACCATCACATTGATTTTGGGGGTTGAAATAACATGGAAACAACGTTGCTTCAACCAGTTTTGCCCAGTGGGGAAGAACAAAACATGTCAATCTCCTGTAACAGTAGTCTCCATAGTCTCTTTTCTTTGGGTCAGGCCTTTCGTTTGGCACAAAGACACACGATGTGGGAGACAATACAACACAACCACATCCAACTGCTGTGCAAGGTAATGCAACCACACACACGACTCTCCTGAGACAGGTAACAAACAATCTGCATTCAGTGTGTGTGAAACAAAACAACAAAGACCCACCCACATATGCCATGTAATACCACTGGATCATATTACCATGGAGCTTTTAAGACAGGGAGAAAGCCACAATGTATTATTCTGCCCTCTCTGGAACAAAAGTCTATCAAGTTAAACTGTGATTGCCCAATGCTCCATGAAAAGCCTTCCAGAATGGTTGTCTACCTTGGTTAATAGTTTATGAATTGGCAACAGACAAAAGAGAGGGTCACTCTGCTTGATTGACCAGAAATAGCTAACTTCATGTGAAATGGAGAGTCTCTTCTTATAACGACACAAACTTGTTGTAACACAATCCTTTAAGGACAGCTAAAGAGGGCAGGTAAAAGGTAAAACAACAAACAACAGTTACATGACTACAAATACAAGTCAGAGGACTCCATTACCCATGCGACAGTGGGTGCAGGGCAGGCAGCGGTTCATCCCGTTGGAGTGTTCTGTGTAGGACAAGCCATGTTCGCAGGGCATGCACGTCCCTTTCTCCATGTCCCGGTCGCACGCCCTCAGCATGAATGTACCTGTCGACCAATAAACCAATCAATTAATAAAAATTGTACACAAATACAAATACTCTGTTATAGCCTTTTTAATTGTTTTATTTAACCTTTAACCAAATTTAGTACAACTTTAGCCTGTAGCATTTCTTCGAGTAACACAGAGGGTGGTGTGCTTACGTATGTGTGTGTTGTGATGGTAGTGTGTGTGTGTGTGTTTGCTAACTGGCATGGCATATGTTAAAGCGCTGGCATCAGTAAGGCAGTGGTTCAGTTTTAATGGGACTACTTCCACTTTTAAAACAAACCCTACTCCCTGAATGTTTACTACTGGGTTTTGTTAAAAAGCATGGGTTTGGTTCCCAGCTGCTAGCTTGGACATGGGTTCTGCTTTGCTATCCTCACATATTTGGCATTACTCTGACTCTATAAGAACCTGTCCTAAGGCACAGACTCTAATAGGAACCATGTTAAAGAAGCTGTACACCCAGTCCGAGTTACCTTCTCTCTGGAATGCCTGCTTACAATTTATCATAAGGACTGGTTCTATATTGGGTTCTTGGTTCTGTTCATAAGGGGTGGTTCTAGTTCTGGTTCCGGGCTCAGGTTTTAGAAACTCAGTTTCGTCTGGCCTTGACTGATAGCCTGGCAGTGTATAAGACCAACATTCTCGCTTGGGTTCTAGATCAGGTTTTGGGACTGGGTTCTCCTTACCAGCCTGGCAGTTGAGACAGCAGAGGCCCTGGTGGAGGTACTGCTGGTTCTCCACACAGTTTTTGTGTTGCAGCGTTCGGTTCCTGTCATCGCCGGACCACTGGGTCGCCACCACGCCATTCAGCTCTGCCCCACAGCACACCAGCCAAGAGCACAGCAGGAACACCACCACCTAGACGAGAGAGGGATGGAGGGAGAGAGAAGGGGATGGAGGGAGAAAGAGATGGATAAGAGATGGATGGAGGGGGAGATGGAGGAGAATTTCATTTATTTATTTAACCTTTAGTTAACCAGGCAAATCGATTAAGAACACATTCTTATTTACAATGATGGCCTGGAAAGAGATGATTGTCAGTGCAGCAAGAGAGAGAGCGAGACAGAGAGAGAGAGAGAGAGAGAGAGAGAGACAGAGACAGAGAGAGAGAGAGAGAGAGAGAGAGAGAGAGAGAGAGAGAGAGAGAGAGAGAGAGAGAGAGAGAGAGTACAGGAGGGAGGGAGGGAGGGAGGGAGGGAGGGAGGGAGGGAGGGAGAGGTTCACATTGCCAGGTTCACACCCACCCACCCAGAGGACTGTATATGTTCTCGTAAGAAACCTTGTTTGAACTATCTGATCTGAACATCTGCACAGGAAAGCCAATTAGGAGAGCCGGCCGGAGTTAGAAAACAGGGACAGAACAACATAACATGTGTATATACACAGTAGGGCTGTCCCCGACAACAGAAAATCTTGGGCGACCGAAGTCGTCTGTTCTTTCAACCAATTGATTGGTCTACATTTTTAAACGTGTATTTTTCCATATATAGATACACCCTATGTGTTTTAATCAAATCAACTATATGCATTGAGCTTATCTAATGCTTTAAGCTACAGTTTGATGAAATAAGACAAATGCCTCAAGACACCGCCAGAGATCTAGATACCTGACCCAACTATTCTCCTCCGTCTCCTGCTGGCTTTCGCAGATCCTGCCATTGCTCTCCTGCAGTTGCCGGTAATAGGCTACACGAGGAGTCGGCAACCTTTCTCATGTGGAATGCCAATTTATCTTACCATTTCTACCAATCTGCATGTCAGTTATGGTTTTCAAATGCACATTTTCGTGAAACAGTTCAATTTAATTTAGAATATCTTAAAACTATTGTTATGTGGTTAATCAAAATTCTATCCAAATCTAAATGAAAATGATACAAACCGAAAAAGTTACTTCTATTGACATTGCCAACTATTCAAAAATATTCTCGTCCCTCAGAGTTTTCCACCCAGTGACCTCGGGACAGACACAGCTGTAGGCTATTTGTGCAAGGAATTAGAAGCGGTGCTTGACTTAGGCAGGAGCTCACTGGAGCTGAGTACCGGCACCTCAAATGTTCTACTGCTTGAGCTCCTGCACCTAAATATAAACAGAACCAGCACCCAAAATGAGTACCGGAACCTATTTATGTCCAAGTCAAGCACTAATAAGAAGTAATAAGGTAGGCCTATTTTATGACGTTTCCACTGGATCAGGGCATGACATTTTTCACTTTCACGCCGAGTGGTTATCGAAAGGGAGAGAACTGGAAAGATTTTTCAAAAACATTGAGGAAATATTGTAATTCCCAATGAATGTAAAAACAGATATTATTTGCTTGCTGTTTGAGGTGAAGAAAACCTTACTTTCAGAAGCTCCACAAGTCATTAGTGGTGGTGTATTAAACCAATCAGAAATACTATCAGATCCCCAAATGGGCACAATTATATACCTACATTTGCGCGCAGGCCAGGTAGCCTATAGGTCTACTTCTATGCGAGCGCATCCTTACTCAACATTGACAGGAGTCCTCCAAATAAAAGACAATTGCTAAACTCATAAATGGAATGTCATAAACCAAAACTTGTTTCTCACAAGTGTAGCATAGTTTGTGCACTCTGCAAACAACGTTTCCACTCCGACAATGTTAATGGGAAGACTGGAATTATAATACTGAATGTATTAACAGAAATTACCGTAACCAAAATAACAAACATTGTAGATTAGAGAAAAAAAATTCGGGAGGCACATGGCGATGCGGTACAGAGCTCGATTGGCCTCTGTATGCCTCTGCCTCCGATCCACATTTTCGGATCAAGCATACAATGGCTTTACGTCTAGGCCTCCGCAATGGATTAGTTTACTGAGATGAGTGCAAATGTGTATATACAGTTGAAATCAGAAGTTTACATACTTTACACCTTAGCCAAATACATTTAAACTCAGTTTTTCACAATTCCCGACATTTAATCCTAGTAAACATTCCCTGTCTCAGGTCAGTTAGGATCACCACTTTATTTTAAGAATGTGAAATGTCAGAATAATAGCAGAGAGAATTATTTATTTGAGCTTTTATTTCTTTCATCACATTCCCAGTGGGTCAGAAGCTTACATACACTCAATTAGTATTTGGTAGCATTGCCTTTAACTTGTTTAACTTGGGTCAAACATTTTGGGTAGCCTTCCACAAGCTTCCCACAATAAGTTGAGTGAATTTTGGCCCATTCCTCCTGACAGAGCTGGTGTAACTGAGTCAGGTTTGTAGGCCTCCTTGCTTGCACACGCTTTTTCAGTTCTGCCCACATTTTCTATAGGATTAAGGTCAGGGCTTTGTGATGGCCACTCCAAAACCTTGACTTTGTTGTCCTTAAGCCATACTTTGGAAGTATGCTTGGGCTCATTGTCCATTTGGAAGACCCATTTGTGACCAAGCTTTAACTTCCTGACTGATGTCTTGAGATGTTGCTTCAATATATCCACATAATTTTCCTACCTCATGGTGCCATCTATTTTGTGAAGCGCACCAGTCCCTCCTGCAGCAAAGCATCCACACAACATGATGCTGCCGCCCTCGTGCTCCACGGTTGGGATGGTGTTCTTTGGCTTGCAAGCCTCCCTCTTTTTCCTCCAAAAATAACGATGGTCATTATGGCCAAACAGTTCTATTTTTGTTTCATCAGACCAGAGAACATTTCTCAAAAAAGTACGATCTTTGTCCCCATGTGCAGTTGCAAACCGTAGTCTGGCTTTTTTATGCCGGTTTTGGAGCAGTGGCTTCTTCCTTGCTGAGTGGTCTTTCAGGTTATGTCGATATAGGACTTGTTTTACTGTGGATATGGATACTTTTGTACCTGATTCCTCCAACATCTTCAGAAGGTCCTTTGCTGTTGTTCTGGGATTGATTTGCACTTTTCGCACCAAAGTACGTTAATCTCTAGGAGACAGAACGCGTCTCCTTCCAGAGCGGTACAATGGCTGTGTGGTTCCATGGTTTTTATGCTTGTGTACTATTGTTTGTATAGATGTGCATGGTACCTTCAGGCGTTTGGAAATTGCTCCCAGGGATGAATCAGACTTGTGGAGGAATACAATGTTTTTTCTGAGGTCTTGGCTGATTTCTTTTGATTTTCTCATGATGTCAAGCAAAGAGGCACTGAGTTTGAAGGTAGGCCTTGAAATACATACACAGGTACACCTCCAATTGACTCAAATTATGTCAATTAGCCTATCAGAAGCTTCTAAAGCCATGACAAAATTTTCTGGAATTTTCCAAGCTGTTTAAAGGCACAGTCAACTTAGTGTATGTAAACTTCTGACCCACTGGAATTTTGATACAGTGAATTATAAGTGAAATAATCTGTCTGTAAACAATTGTTGGAAAAATTACTTGTGTCATGCACAAAGTAGATGTCCTAACCGACTTGTCAAAACTATAGTTTGTTAACAAGAAATGTGTGGAGTGGTTGAAAAACAAATTTTAATGACTCCAACCGAAGTGTATGTAAACTTCCAACTTCAACTGTATATTTGTTATGCTCAACTAAAATAATTTCGGTCGACCAACTGCCTAACGACCAAACAGTCGACGAATTGGGGTCAGCCCTCATATACAGGTTTACACCATGTACTGGTTTTAAATTAAGGTGTGGAGTGTGGAGTGAATGAGTCATTCAGTACAGTTGAAGTAGGATTCTGACAATGTTGAATGGCCAGGTGGCATCACTGTTCTGGTGTTCAGAGAAGATTCAAGGGTTAAAGACATGAAGGGAGTTAAAAACAGATTGCATTTGTCACAATGTTGCTTCCATCCCTCTCCTTGCACCAATATTTTTTTTTACACATAGACAAACAGACGCTTATGAGAGTTCAAAGCTCATCCAAACCATTTCAACCTATTCAAAATGTCATATTGGTTAAACCTATTGTCTTGGATGACCATGATCCTCCCTAGTAAAGAGATAAGATATCTTATAGCTAAAGCTAGCACGTTGCTGCCTATTACAGATTGATTCCCATCATCCCAGTAATCCATTCATGTGCTAGATAATAACAGGGCTTGCATGGATGGAGGGACAGAAAAGAATACGGCAGAGGACTTTAGTGTGTCCCCCAGGCACGGGTGTTTGTTCACACACCTTTTCATCGTGTCATTGTGAGAAGGCCCTATTCACGGCCGAACAACAAGCTTTAGTTCCTCTACTTCAAATGACCCACATTCTTAAAGCCGGGCTCTTTGACTGGGCTGACATGCGACACCACCACAAACCGCCTCGGACGTAACGCGAACCTTCCCGTGTAAATGAGCGGCCTAGTTTTGTGAGGTTTTGGCTCTCTTGTACCCCGCCTTATCCAATCACCCTCCGACCCCCATACCTCGCACACAGGGCTCAGTTTAATTGAACCCATCATTTTTAGGCAATAGCTCTTTTATTTTTCCCATGGTCAAATTAAATCACAGATATATGGAAGTCACTGAGCACATATACATGCATAGAATAATTTCATTATTGTGGATAGTCATATTAATCTAATAGTTTGTTTAAAATGTTTACGTGCTTTTTAAGAACGATTTCCCTAATAATCCTGTTTTCAGGCAACAAAAACTTTTGTTAATGCAGAAAATCGCCTAATCAAAATAAACATTCTACCACAGTGACCATGTTATTTTTGTGAAGCCTATTTGATTCTGAGATCGGACGTATAACGTTTCTGTGTGAAAACTATTTCTAAGATGCATACTTTCAGTTTTTCGAAACTCACTTCACTCGCGCATAACAGGGAGACTTGAGCTGCCGGTGTGGATCAAATACACCGCTGGAACGCCATTTAAACTGTTTACATGTCCTAATAATTTGAACGATTGTTTCGATAACCAGGAATTTTAATTGGCATGCGCTTACTTTGATTTTGACCTTATGCCGATGAAGATAAGCTATGTAAGGTGTTTACAAGACTATTTCCATTCTCGGCCTACTGCCATAATCAGTTTAATATTGAATTATCAGTGTGCATGTAAACATACAATTTTGGGTACTATAACAAAAAAAAGTATAGTACCAATAGTAGGTAGACTTTCCTCAAAAGGTAGAGCCGTTTTCAGAATAAGTCTGTGTGTGCACGGGCAATAGCTGGTAAACGAAGACGCTGGAGAAACATACACTCTTAGAAAAAAGGGTTCCAAGCGGGTTCTTCGGCTGTCCCCATAGGACACAGGTGTCAAACTCATTCCACGGGGGGCCGAGTGTCTCCGGGTTTTCGCTCCTCCCTTGTACTTGATTGATGAATTAACATCACTAATTAGTTAGGAACTCCCCACACCTGGTTGTCTAGGGCTTTATTGAAAGGAAAAACCAAAAACCTGCAGACACTAGGCCCTCCGTGGAATGAGTTTGACACCCCTGCCATAGGACAACCCTTTTTGGTTCCATGTAGAACCCTGTGTTCAACATGGAACCCAAAACAGTTCTACTTAGAACCAAAAGGGTTCTACCTGGCACCAATAAGGGTTCTTCAAAGAGTTCTCCTATGGGGACAGCTGAAGAACCCTTTTAGGTAGCACTTTTTTTCCTGTGTGTAGCAACGGTTGCAATGGTATTATAAAACTCCACTTTGTCTATGACAACCAACAGAAGCTCATCATAACACACCACTTCTTACATGTGTCTCTTGGGGTCAATCTTCTGATCCAGGGGCATTCCTGGAACACTAGTGGGTTTTGACCCCTGACTAACAGACTGGAGTTGACTTCCGACTAACAGACTGGAGTTGCCATCTTGTCAGACTGAGGTTGACTCCTGACTGACAGGCTGCTGTTGATAACAGAGTTGACTCCTGACTCTAAGCTCCTGTCGCTCCTGACTTGGTTCTCTGGAAGGTGGTCATGTCTTGTTGTTCACAGGGAGTTTCCTGCTGTGCAGCCATCAAGTCTCTTGATGGCTCTCTCCTTCTCCCTCCTCCCACCTACTCTCCCCGTTCTATCTGCTCATGTCAGACTTTCCACAGACACAGGGAGGTAGAGCGGAGGGGCCGACGACCGGCAGAGCACTCACAATCATACCATTTGGCTTTATCTAAACACAGAGCCTCTTCACATCTACTACACTTTTCATAAAAATACTGTCAACTGCACATATTACTCAAATGTAAACTTGCATACTTGCTAGGCATCGAGCAGTACGAACAGAATTGTCTCATTGAGCCAACACCTCTACAGTATAAATGGTCAGAGCAGAGCAATGTTTTTGAAACAGCTGAAATGTTGACATTTTCCTAACATTTGAGACTTGTTTTATTGAGTTTTTACCTGCAATTACAGTAACAGTCTGTTACATTCTGAAATTGCCACAGTAGCTGCCGGCTACACTGAGCCACGTAAAACTATGGAAGCCCATCCCCAGCAAAAACATGTAAAATGTAGATCATACAAATAGGATATGTTGTAACAATGTCTGATGATTTCAGAGGTGGCACCACAGGTCCCAGAGTGCTGGGGGGAATCTCTTTCACCACTCTGCTCCACAGACTCTCCTTCATATCTCGCAGTGGGAATAGGGCTATTGTGAGAGAGAAGAGCCAAAGAGACAAGGGAGAGAGAGCGCGAGAGAGAGAGAAATTGCAGGCACAAACAGAGAACAAGCGAGAGGGAGAGAGGATTATAACAGCTTGTAAGATTGTATAGAGGGAGTAAAAGAGTTGAGTGTGACTGAGGCCGTGTGAAAAAAGAAGGCAAGCGAGGAAAATGACAGTGTGCAAGTATGTGTTCATTTTCTGAAATTTGTGAGAAGGAAAGAAGGAAAAAAGGAGAAAAACACAACCAGGGAAGGAGAGAGGAGAGCTTGAGCCATGCATTGGAACCACATCATATAAAAAGAAGTTTTGAAACCATGGCGAATCCCACAGACAGTAATCAGGCTTGCTTAGAAGGGTAACCATGGTTATGTGCCCAATCAAAAGCCAGGTGGCCTGTCTATACTGGAAAGACCACAAACACACACACACACAGGACTGCTGAACGGTGACATAATTTCCTGTCTGAGTGCATTCTTGGGCCTGTGGATCACTAGATTCCGCCATTCAGCAGCCATCCCATCCTCACAGACAAACCTGTTCTTCTCTCAGCAGTTTATAGGCGCCCCACAGAGGGAAAAGTTCACTTTATGGGGAGGAATATCTAACAATGGAATTTTCCCATTGAGCCATGGCCATTAGAGTGTGAGAGTTTCTTGTGTGACTGAGGTTTGCTGCTCAAGTGTTGAATTGGGAAAAAGCAGTCGTGAAAAAGGACCCAATTGTCATACTTGAGTAAAAGTAAAGATACCTTAATAGAAAATGACTCAGGTAAAAGTAAAAGTTACCCAGTAAAATACTAACTGAGTAATAGTCTATAAGTATTTGGTTTAAAATGTACGTAAGTATCAAAAGTAAAAGTAAAAATTATTTTAAATTCAGGTGCATTATATTAAGCTAACCAGACGGCACCATTTTCTTAATTTACGGATAGCCAGAGGTACGCTCCAACATTACAACATAATTTACAAACGAAGCATGTGTGTTTAGTGAGTCTGCCAAATCAGAGGCAGTAGGGATGACCAGGGATGTTCTGTTGATAAGTGTGTGAATTCTTTTTAACGTTACCTTTATTTAACAAGGCAAGTCAGTTAAGAACAAATTCTTTTTTCAATGACAGCCTAGGAACAGCAGGTTAAAACTGCGTTGTTCAGGGGCAGACCGACAGATTTGTACCTTGTCAGCTCAGGGATTCGATCTGGCAACTTCTCAGTTAATAGTCCAACACTCTAACCACTAGGCTACTTGGACCACTTTCATATCCTGCTTAGCATTCCAAATGTAACGAGTACTTTTGGGTGTCAAGGAAAATGTATGGATTATTCTCTTTATGAATCTTTAAGTAAAAGTGAAAGTAGTCAAAAAATATAAATAGTAAAGTACAGATACCCTAAAAAACGAAGTAGTACTTTAAAGTATTTTTTACTTAAGTACTTTACACCACTAGAAAAACATCTGTATTCTGCACAAAGTCACTTCTGTACATGTACAGTAAGCTCTTGGTATGAAACTGGGTAGACAGACTGCCATATTGTACAGTATCAAGTCCTAAATGCAGACATCAAAACCGGATTGACCAACATCACAGCTACAAAGCTATTCTTTCCTACAGGCCTTACCACTTTTCACACACCTTTTTGTGTTTTTCATATTACACTGGTTATTTCCTTGTAGTTACAGTACCCTGGTATAATGGCTAACAATGCTAAGTGCTGCAGAAGACAATATCCCTTATCATACCCTTCTCTAAACACTAGACAGCACACACACACACATGCACACATTGACCAGCCGCAATGTGGTATATGTTTCGTAAGGAAGAGGACCAGAGTGGCCACCTCAACCTCAGCGTTGAGAGAGAGCCCTCCAAGTCCTAAAGCCACAATCCCTTGTCTCTGGCAGCCCACCAATACTAAACACTCTAGTGTTGTACAGTACAGCAGACATCCTGCCCTGCACATGGCAGACAGACAGACAGACAGACAGACAGACAGAGAGAGAGAGAGAGAGAGAGAGAGAGAGAGAGAGAGAGAGAGAGAGAGAGAGAGAGAGAGAGAGAGAGAGAGAGAGAGAGAGAGAGAGAGAGAGAGAGAGAGAGAGAGAGAGAGAGAGAGAGAGAGAGAGAGAGAGAGAATGAATGGACTGCAGCCTATCTGAGCATCACTGAGCCGCACTCTCAACCAGTTCCTGTCACTGCATTCGGGTACTTCCAAATTGCCCTGGCACATTCAACACATGCCACCGTGTACACTGAGATTGTATTTATTGCTGAATGACAGGACCCCCTTTCAGTGGAGCAAGTTATCAATGTGGCATTTACAGGAGTTTAATTCCCCTCCTGTGGGCCGTACAGTGAGCCTCATTATCTCAGGGAGAGCGAGGGAAAGACACACACGTACGCACACACACACACACAAGTAAGCACAGTGTACACACACATGCACACACGGTAGAAGGGCCAAGGGAGAATGTACTTTATTTGATACAGGACAGATGATTTCAATCATCGCCGTATCTGATATAAGGAGCAGCACGCTGTACCTCATTACGCCCCTGGATCCGGAGAGTGGGAGATTTGGGACCCTGACCCTCCTCCGTATCCCAATCATGCCTTTCCCATTAGCCTCGCCTATTCTCTCATCTATTATCTGGGAGGGAAATACGTGACAGTGGGAATACTGAACACCCATCCGCTCAGATTAACTGGACAGGCGGATGGAGGAAACAGGCCCTGTTATGAAGGTTCCGATTAGTCAAGGAAAGTATTGCTAAGAGGAAGGTAGGCTGAGATGAAGAGACACAGAACGTGGAGAGACACTTAAAGGGACACTTCGCATGGAAATGATTGTTTGACAGATGTTTCGAAATCGCAAAAGTCGATGTCAAATAAAATAAAATTGTATGGGTCACATACACGTGTTTAGCAGATGTTATTGTGGGTGTAGCAAAATGCTTGTGTGTCTAGCTCCAAGTAATTTCTAACAATTTCACAACATATACCCAATACACACAAATCTAAGTAAAGGAATGGAATTAAGAATGTATAAATATATGGATGAGCGATGTCAGAGCGGCGTAGACTAAGATACCGTAGAATAGTATAGAATACAGTATATACTGTACATATGAGATGAGTAATGAAAGATATGTAAACAATTTTAAAGTGACTAGTGTTCCATTTCTTCAAGTGGCCAGTGATTTAAAGTCTATCTATATATGCAGCAGCCTCTAATGTACTAGTGATGGCTATTTAACAGCCTGATGGCCTTGAGAAAGAAGCTGTTTTTCAGTCTCTCGGTCCCAGCTTTGATGCACCTTTACTGACCTCACCTTCTGGATGATAGCGGGGTGAACAGGTAGTGGCTCGGATGGTTGTTGTCCTTGATGATCTTTTTGGCCTTCCTGTGACATCGGGTGCTGTAGGTGTCCTGGAGGGCAGGTAGTTTGCCCCCGGTGATGTGTTGGGCAGACCGCATTGCCCTCTGGAGAGCCCTGTGGTAGCAGGCGGTGCAGTTGCCATACCAGGCGGTGATATAGCCTAATAGGATGCTCTCAATTGTGCATCTGTAAATGTTTATGAGGGTTTTAGATGTCAAGCCAAATGTATTCAGCCTGCTGAGGTTGAAGAGGCGCTGTTACGCCTTCTTCACCACACTGTCTGTGTGGGTGGACCATTTCAGTTCGTCAGCGAGGAACTTGAAACTTTCCACCTTCTCCACTGCTGTCCCGTTGATGTGGATAGAGGGGTGCTCCCTCTGCTGTTTCCTGAAGTCCACGATCATCTCTTTTGTTTTGTTGACGTTGAGTGGGAGATTATTTTCCAGGCACCACACTCCCAGAGCCCTCATCTCCTCCCTGTAGGCTGTCTCGTCATTGTTGGTAATCAAGCCTACTACTGTTGTGCCGTCTGCAAACTTGATGATTGAGTTGGAGGCGTGCTTGGCCATGCAGTCATGGGTGAACAGCGAGTACAGGAGGGGACTGAGCACGCACCCTTGTGGGGCCCCGGTGTTGAGGATCACCAAACTGGAGGTGTTGTTTCCTACCTCATCACCTGGGGGCGGCCCGTCAAGAAGTCCAGGACACAGTTGCACAGGGTGGGGCTCAGACCCAGGGCCTCGAGCTTAATGATGAATTTGGAGGGTACTATGGTGTTGAATGCTGAGCTATAGTCAATGAACAGTATTCTTACATGCTAGGGCAGTGAGCAGTGTGATGGCGATTGCATCGTCTGTGGATCTATTGGGGCGGTAAGCAAATTGAAGTGGGTCTAGGGTGACAGGTAAGGTAGAGGTGTCCTTGACTAGTCTCTCAAAGCACTTCATGTTGACAGAAGTGAGTGCTACGGGGTGATGTCAAGAGGGGTTTGCGTCCCATGTCATATTTTATGTAGATCTAGCTATGTCCTAATAGCAAACAAATAAGAACTGTCTAAATTCCCTAATTTCATTCAGTGTCTATTTTACCCCCATTTATTTAGGGTTGCGATATAGTTGGACAGAAACAGTCCCTTATCCATTGTAAACGTGCCAATAGATAGACGAGGGATGGTGTCTTGTGGGTCAATTGCTTATAATCACTGTATTAGGCCAGTTTTACAACTTCCTGGGGACCTATATTATAAGTCTTCACACGACACAACATTCAACTATTACTCATCCCAGTCACCCCTAAACAAAGTACCTGGCTAAGAACAAGACCCTTTGTGGTTTGCGTCTTGAACTACTGAAAGACCAAAACTAAAAGGCAACAACAAGAAACAAGGTATTTGTTGCGGGTTTTCAGTTTGACTGTTCTTCAGGACACAAACCACATCTTGTTCTTAGTCTGTTCAGACCCTTGCTCTCTTATTTTTTCTACCTATAAATCCATGTAAACATTAGGTAACCTTGAATACCATTACAAAATACTGCCTTGTAGCCAAATGTACAATACCGTATATCAATTACACGTTTGACTGACAACACACGTACACTAGCAACATTCCTCATGGCAGTGTATAATTTAGAAATTCATCCATTCATGTTTTGATGACTCACCACTCCTTTACTTTAGTTTCTCTCCTCCTTTAAATCTGGAAATTCCTGAATGTGAGTGTGTTCAATTGACTAATTTTACTCTGAGTAAGCTCACGCTAAACTACTTTACCATTCAAACCCACATAGATAACCCTGACAAGATGCTGAAAGTAAACTGGTCTTCTACTTATGAGATAAATCCTGCTTTTCTTTTAAAGCTGGGAGGAGAAGACATGCTTTGGTTATGTCTTTCAGGACTAAACCAGGTGATATACTGTATGCAGTACGCATACCTCTTCTGTGGTAGGGGTCTGGGGTATGGTACATCACAGCGTGTATCATTAAGAACAAGTTACTCACCCACCACAGCTATTCTTCATCAGACACTTAGAAAACAGGGATCCAAAAGGGTTCTTTGGCTGTCCCCATAAAAGAACCCGTATTGGTTCCAGGTTGAACTTTTTTGGGTTCCATGTAGAACCGTCTGTGGAAAGGGTTCTACGTGGAACCCAAAAGGGTTTTATTTGTAACCAAAAGGGTTCTACCTGGAAACAAAAAGGGTTCTTCAAATGGTTCTCCTATGGGGACTGCCAAAGAACCCTTTTTGGTTCTAGATAGCACCTTTGTTCTCTAAGAGTGTAACATAAAAACATATGGGGGGGGGTGAAAGTTTGACTTTGTTATACGAGAAACAGCACAGACAAATATGGAGCACTACATGAAGCCACCAAAAAGACACAACAATAACCACAACAACACACACACAGTTACACACACACAGTTACACACACACACAGTTACACACACACACACACACACACACACACACACACACACACACACACACACACACACACACACACACACACACACACACACACACACACACACACACACACACACACACACACACACACACACACACAAACATGACACGAAGCCACCAAAATACAATGACACACATACAGTTTCCCCAGTCACGCGCACAGCGTATCAGTAGGGAGCGTGTGAAACGGTGTGGCCCCCTCCTCCCAGGGAGTACAGGAAGGCCCAGACAATGCAGAGGCTTCATGCCGGGTTCAGCTCCTCTCTCTCTCTCTCTCGCTCTCTCTCTCGACAGTCCTAGTCCTTCTAGTCAAGGCCGGGCCCGAGAGCCACTGGGCCGTATCCGCTCCGGCAGTTATTTATACTCAGGGAACAAACACACACACACACATGCACACGCACACGCACACGCACACACACACAGAGTTTTCTCATGGGGGTAGGGTTCATTGATTACTATACCATAGCACATTGTGTTTGTGTGTGCCTGTGTGTGACGCTGGGTTACAGTGAGTGACAGGTTAGGTTAGTTGGTTAGTTGGCTTTCACCTCAGTACGAGGTGTAAACAACCTTTGTGACGTTAGTTATGACGAAATTCCTGCTCAAAGCCAAACACTTGTGGTTGGTGACATGACTGACAATGAGACTCTGAGTGACCACAATAAATCTGACTCGATGAAGTGTGAGAAAGACGTGCACTGTAATGTCTAAGAGTTGTGGTAAGGAGACTCAAACAGGTGTTCCATAGAGTTAACTAGTCTTTATGGACAAAGAGTTGGACTTTCTGTGAAACTAACTTCGCAGTAACACCATACTGAGCCAACTTAACCTATTAGATTGAGTTGAAGTTGATTAGATTGAGATTGAGTTTTTGCGTTCATTTTAGAGCAGATTATGTTCTTTTTAACTCGTGTATATCGAATTTGCCCGAGTTAGAAAGGAATGACACAGATGTAGGTAGGCTGTTGAAAGTGCGGCGTGAGAGAGAGAAAGATGGGAAGATGGAGAGAAAGAGAAGAGTGACTCACTCACAAATCTCTTTAGAGAATCCTGAATCCATTAACTTGTTCCAAAGACAATCACATTAGCTCCTTAACAGGGGTGTCTCCAAGTAAAAAGCTATTTGAAGCTCCTGGATACTTTATAGTCTTCTCCATAAACACATCAGAGGAAAAATTCAGACTATGTGTCTGGGCCAACAGATCTACAGGGCCTAAGTGACTATCTCAACGTATGATTTATGTCTTTGTAAACACTATCCCAACCTATGAACAAAGATTGGGTCTCGTTCAACATCCTCTGAACATTTGAGTATTTTTTTGGTCTAAGATCTAGGAGGGAAAAATACATAGAGAACTTGGCAGGTTTGCGAGACACCTTTGAGACAGTTTGAACTCAAATTTTAAACAGAAGTGTGGCCACTGTCATTGATAGCATATGTCCTCCCAGCCACGGTTACAGATGTCTGTGTTCAATTCAGACTGGTGATAATTCTGACATCACAAACTGTCTGAGTTTTCTTGAATTCAGCTCTAGTTGAACTAGTAGGCTACTTTACTAGTTCAGTAGATCTATACTTTACTAGTACAGTCAGAGAAATGTGTTCTTTACACTGTAAAGCACTGTGATGGTTAATGAATCCCCAAAGAAACAAACCATGTAGTTTCCATTTGACTATGTAATTTATTAATAAATACCTGGTAACTGATGTACCATGAAATAAAGTACAAGGTTCACTAACTACACTCAGTGGCCAGTTTATTAGGTACACCATCCCGTTCTCAAAAATGGTTCGCTACTACAGATAGTGAGTCACGTGGCCTTGGCATGCTATATAAAGCAGGCAGACAGGCATCGAGCCATTCAGTTACTGTTAGATGTAATGTTAGAATGGGCAAAACGAGTGACCTAAGCGACTATGAGCGTGGTATGATTGTCGGTGCCAGGCTCGCCGGGTTCCAGTATCTCAGAAATGGCTGGCATCCTGGGTTTTTCACACATGACAGTGTCTAAGGTTTACTGAGAATGGTGCGACAAACACAAAACATCCAGTTAGCGGCAGTCCTGTGGACAAAAACAGCTCGTTGATGAGAGAGGTAGAGAATGGCAAGACGAATCCCGGTTCCTGTTGGGTCATGCTGATGGCAGAGTCAGGATTTGGCGTAAGCAGCATGAGTCCATGGCCCCATCCTGCCTGGTGTCAACGGTACAGGCTGGTGGCGGTGGTGTAATGGTATGGGGGAACGTTTTCCTGGCACACGTTAGTTACCTTGATTGAGCAACGTTTCCATACCCCGAAGAATGCAGGCTGTTCTGGAGGCAAAGGGTGGTCCGACCCGGTACTAGATGAGGGTACCTAATAAATTGGCCACCGAGTGTATGTTCCCTGAGTAACAGGTCATTGGTGGATGACAACTGCCTCAAACTGATCGGTCTACTGTAGTGAAGGCATGAATTTGAGAATGTAAGAGCAACTTCATCTACATCAAACACGTCTTGGCATGTTCCTAAGCTTGAGCGGGTGTCATAAATGCCAGCTGTCTGTCTGTCTGTATCTATGTCTCTCTCTCTCTTGCTCTATGTGTCTACAGGGGCTACAGTAAACAGGAAACGGAGTCATACATAAGGTGTGGGCAACAGGTGTATTTCCTGATAAATCTTGGTGAACACATGACGTCAATCTAACATTTACAACAGATAAACAAGTCTTTGTCAGAGGCTATTAAGTAGCTGAGATCTTTGACGGCCTGGAACCCGTGGTTGAGTCAATAAAGGAACATGTCACCGTCACTACTCCTTATCAACACCTTTGAATTATGAATTTTGAGTAACATAGAATGAATTTCAAAGTACGAAGAATGTCTCTTCAATGGCGTAAATATTAAAACATCACTTCCTTTGTTCTGGTCCTTGGCAATAAAAATGATAGTGTTAAAATACATTGACAACGTCACAGCTGTTCCCCACATCCTTCCTCTTACTTTCTGAGGTTTGATATGAACTCTAATTGACAACAGAACAGAGAGACGTGTGAGTGAATGTTGACACCTGCCTTCTTATTACAATGCTTGCACTGGGGTTGCATCGTAATGTAGGCTGTAGTCTGCATGTGACTTCTCTACTTTATCCATGCAGGTGCTTGCAGTGGAACGTAAGAGGTGCCAGCCTGGTACCATTCTATTTCATTATACCAGAGATGGTATTCAAAAATACAATCCTTAAATGCTTTTGTGTTACCTTCAGAGACATAACCAAATGATTATTTTATATGACATTTATTACACTCTTAGAATTTTCGCAGTCAGAATGACTGCTCATTAGCTTGAAGGGGGGTCCCTCTAGGCCCAGCGGTTCTAGTGTTAAAGAGACATATTCTAAAATGCGGTTCTAGAGAATAGGCCTATGTTTTCCACGTGACCAATATCTACCATGAAGTAGCAGAAACAATCACTCTGTTGACCAATATCCTAAGCAACACTTTTGAACTTGTTCTGCTACTAATATAGAAGTAGTTGGTAGGCCTATAACTCCTTGATGGGTGTCTTTTTTTGTTGTTGACCTCAGAGATTTCCTGTGTGAACCCACACTGGGCACGACTAGATTGATGCCACTGATAATCCGTAAATCAGTATTTACTAAAGGGACATGCACATACACTGCAGTCATTTGCAATGGAGAGGGGTTAGGGGGTTTGAAAGTCCCCCGCATAGTCCCCTAGCAACAAGCACTGACTGGTGAGAAGACTCCAGAAGTTTCTGTAGTTTACAGAAAAGATAAACAATGACATCGCCACACCAGAAAGCAAAGTCAAGTAGCGGAGCAATGCATGACTTCAAACTTGGATCTGGTGATTAGGCTATTCTGTCCAAAACAACCCCTGGTGCTGACTTGTAGAAATGGAAAAGTGATGTCCTTTTATGTTGCCTACCCCTACCCAACTGACAATAACCATTAACCAACTGACAATAAAATAGCAAATACCACCAACCTATGGTTGTGTGGCAATAAATGCATCTTTGAATGGTATTTCCATCAAAATGACACACAAATGGGTTGATATTGCAAATCGTCACACATTTAAAAACAATCCCAACGTATTTATGTCTATGAATTTCTCTTATTTAGTGTCAAACCCAAAAGGTCTTTTATCCAAGGTAAAGTGTTTCAGGTTTTACTGAGGCCATATTTATAGTGTCAGGCGTTGGCACTGCACGGCTGGAAAAAACAGCAGCACAGCACTGAATGGCTCTTTCTGTGTGGAATAAACTTTACACTGGCAGGACTTACTACGACTCTCAATTAAATATATAGGCATGTGTGTGTGTGTGTGTGTGTGTGTGTGTGTGTGTGTGTGTGTGTGTGTGCGTGCGTGCGTGCGTGCGTGCGCGCGTTTCTGTCTGTCTGTGTGTGTGCATGTGTGACCTAGGAATCTAGGACAGTTAAAATTCATTTCCCGCAATGTATTCATGAATAATGAAGCTGTGATATTTTGCAGACCACATTTCTCTGCATACCAAGGGTTCTGTATACTTTGAAACTTCTAATAGAGAGGTGCTAAACCATGTTTGATCAACATGGTGGCTTACATTGAAAGGTAGGCTTCGGCTATACTGTAGTTAGCTGTGTTAGTCGTGAGTAGGCGTACACCCATTGACATCAAGGTAATAACTAGCCTATACAAGAATATAAAAAAATATATACAATCATATAATTAAATCATGACAGCCATTTAGCCAATGTTTGAAACTGTTATAAGACACCAATTTAGAAGATGCCAGCAGGGTCTGGTTTGTTTGACCCAATGTCCAAGACAGTGCTGATGCCTGGGGGCTGAATTAGTAGCGTGGGATCATGTTCAGCACCAGATGGTGACTGTTGTCATGGGGGAAGGGGTCGAAATTATACACCATATGTACAGTAGAGGAGCGTACAGTATACACTTCCAATACTGTTTCCCAGTAAACAAACACACACCACTTAAAATGCGCAGCAGTTATCACGCCATGGTGTTCTACTGCACGTGGGCTACAACTTGAGACACTACCGAAAGTTATAGTTAAACCAATACGTCTTGAGAAGTGTTATCTAATGGATGGCTGAGATTGCAGTAGCCTATTGCTTCTCTTGATCAGCCGCGCGGCGGCTGCTCGAGCGTGGCCCCTTGCCGAGAGCAAGTTATAAACTTCGGGTAAATTTAAGTCTTCGTTTGTAACAGGTTATACAAAGTATTTAATCTCCATAGCATCGCGCCATTGGCTACTATTTCAGCCGGAGTAAAAATGACTTTGTATCGTTCATACTTCAACTAATCACTTCAGTTCAGTTCAACCAGTGGTCTTGACAGGCTGCAATTATCGGCGACACACTTCTCGAATAGAGTGATTACACGTCTCATACATTTCAGTGTTATCAAAACATAATAAAACAACATAGTTTACTATGTGGCACTGTACAATATTTTATTTTCTTACCGAACTTTTGATGAACGTCAGATTGAAGTTCATCTTGGAACTCCGAACTCAAGCGACTATCATCCAAAATTCAACCTCGTTATGAAATCTAAAACTTCCTCAAAACACGACTACTTGCAAAAGAAAAACATTGTAAATAAAAAAATCCGCTATTAAAACATCCGGTTGTTTCCATGCATTTAGTTATATATAAAAAAGATACTGAAGAGTTGTCAGCCTTTAGCACTCTCACTTGGGACAGTCCCACTACCAATGGCATACTTCTTTCAAAGTAAGTCCTCTATACTCCTTGACGTCATGCCCATACACCAATCACATAACTTCATTTGGAGAGAAAAAAAAAAGAATGTCACTCCCATGAGTTAACTTAGAAGTAGGCTGACATCAATAAAGATAATATTTTATGCACATTGGATAGAGTATTTTTTCATCTTTACATTTGAGTCATTTGCAGACGCTCCGATCCAGAACAATTTACAGGTGCAATAATGGTTAAGTGCCTTGCTCAAGGGCACATCAACAGATATTCCCCCAAGTCGGCTCAGCGATTCAAACCGGCTAACTTTTAGTTACTGGCCCAACACTCTTAACCACTAGGCTACCTACCTGCCATCTACTTCATTCATTCCAACATTTTGTGTTAAATATATTCCGGATTACAATGTTTGCCGATAATATCAAGTGTACTATATCTGAACCTTCTGTAACGTAGGCCTACCTGAATAAGCCATATGTATGGCTCTCGCATCACCTGAGTCATTAGGAGTAAACAATTGCACCCTGGGGAATTCCAACACGTGATTGCTTCTTTAAAGTAACTCTCCAGTGTTTCAGATTTCTATGAAATATGATCAATAATTAAGTACAATATGAGTGAAATTGTTTTCCTTCCATATTATTTTTATTAAGTACATGTATGTTAAAAAGCAGATTTTCTGTTTTGGAATGGTGTGACCATACCCCAGCAACAATGGTGTGGGCGTATACTGGTCATCAAAAATATTCACGTGTGTCGACCACTGATTGACCAGCTCATCCTCGTCAGGAGGATGACATCGTCCTCTATGAGGAAGTAGCAAGCATTTTGGAAATGCTCTGTTTGAGGTGGCTTTAAAAAATGCTTTTTCTCCAATTCATGCTTGGCCACAATTACGAGTATAGGATGAGTCAACAACATTAATTGGGTATGAGTTAACAGAATATTAACTTTCCAAAGTGAGATTTGCACTGGATAGTTCCTTTAAATCATAGGATCCATTCTGCCAGTGCCAGACAGTGAGGCAACATTGATATTGTGCAATCAGCAAACCTGTGACTTTACTCAAGTACAGAGTAAAGAATTAGGTCTTTTTTACTAGGTCAGTTCACTGGCTAGCCTATGCCTACTTCCCTTTTATCTGTCTGTAAAGTATTTTTGACCATAAAATAAAAGAAGTGAAACTTAACTTACAGTAATTTAAATGAATCTGTTTGAATGGTATTTCCATGAAAATTACTCTCAAATTGGTTGATATTGCAAATCGTCACATATTTAAAAACAATTCCAACGTATTTATGTCTATGAATTTCTCATATTTAGTGTCAATGTAAAGTGTTTCAGGTTTTCTGAGACCATATTTATAGTGTCAGGCTTTGGCACTGCACAGCTGGAAAAAACAACAGCACAGCACTGAATCGCCCTTTCTGTGTGGAATTAAATTTACACTGGCAGGACTTACTACGACTCTCAATTAAATGTAGATCTACAGTCCATCTCCAGAATGGTGTAATGGTATAATTCAATACCATTGGATAAACTCTGGCTACCATTGGACATGTGTTTTGGGTATCAAATAAGGTAAAGGCTTAGTCAAGCAACCCAAGATGCAAATTAGCTGTAGTTCCACAGGTAATGCCACATCTGGAGGTATGATTAGAACGCTGTAGGCTCCGAACTTCACTCCTATGTGAATGACCAGATGCAACAGGTCTACAGGGTTAATATTGGTCACATTGACATCCTCCCTTGCTAGGCTAGGTTCTCTATGATAACTTAACCAGATGGTGAACAAGACTATATTGCAGCTTGATCATCGTACTGTATGTAGCATGTCGTTTTGCCTGAGTTGTGCAGCATTTGTATGAGTGTGTCTGGGTCCATGTTGACAACTGGTATGCCAACTATGCTAGGGAAATGCTCCATTGACAAAAGACATGGAGAGAGCGAAGGAATGTCCTGTTACCCACTCTACAAACTAAGACCACTTATACGTCTCTGACTAAAACGGTTCTCTTTGGTAAAATATGGCCATCACTGACATTTGCAACCGCTCCCTATCTCAGTCTGTTGTCCCCACTTTCTTCAAGATGCCCAGCATTGTTCACGTACCCAAGAAAGCTAAGGCAACTGAACTAAATGACTACCGCCCAGTAGCACTCACCTCTGTCATCATGAAGTGCTTTGAGAGTCAAGTATCATATCATCGCCCCAACAGATCCACGCAATCGCCTTTGCACTGCACACTGCCCTATCCCACCTGGACAAGAGGAATACTCATGTGAGAATGCTGTTCATCGACTAAAGCTCTGCCTTCAATACCTTAGTACCCTCCAAGCTTATCACTAAGCTCAGGGCCCTGGGTCTGAACCCTTCCCTGTGCAACTGGGTCCTTGACTTCCTGACAGGCTGACCCCAGGTGGTCATGGTAGGCAACAACACCTCCGCCATGCTGATCCTCAACACGTAGGCCCCCAGGGGTGTGTGCTCAGCCCCCTCATGTACTCCCTTTTAACCATGACAGTGGTAGGCCTGATTACCAACAACGACGAGACAGCCTACAGGGAGGAGCTTAGAGCCCTATCCCTCAATGTAAAAAAAAACAATGGAACTGACTGTGGACAACAGGAGACAGAAGAGGGAGCCCATCCACATTGACGGGGCTGCAGTGGAGAGGGTCAAAAGCTTCAAGTTCCTCAATGTGCACATCACTTAGGCCCTGAAATGGTTACACCACACCGACACCACGGTGAAGAACCTCAGGCGGATGAAGAAATTCGGCATGGCCCCTAAGACCCTCATAAACCTACAGATGCACCATTGAGAGCATTCTGTCGGGCTACATCATTGCCTGGCAACTGCACCGCCCTCAACCGAATGGCTCTGCAGAGGGTGTTGCAGTCAGCCTAACGCATCAACAGTGGCATGCTGCCTGTCCTCCAGAACATTTACAGCTCTCAGTGTCACAGGAAGGCCAAGAAGATCATCAAGGACCTGCCGAGTCAAGGTCTGTTCACTACGCTACCATCTAGCAGAAAGAGACAGTACAGGTGCATCAATGCCGGTACCAAAAGACTGAAAAACAGCTTCTATCTCCAGGCCACCAGACTGTTGAAAAGCCATCTTCTGGAGTAGGAGGCAAAGACAGACTCACACAAAACACACACACACACGCACGCACGCACGCACGCACGCACGCACGCACGCACGCACGCACGCACGCACGCACGCACGCACGCACGCACACACACACACACACACACACACACACACACACACACACACACACACACACACACACACACACACACACACACAGCCAGCATTGCTGCCCCATGTATATAGAGACATAAAACACCAGACCGTTTTATTTTCTTTCTACTGTTTTTCACAATGTGTATTTATATACTGTAATCTTCACATAGCTCATTCTAATGTACACTATATATACAAATGTATGTGGACGGACATCCCTACAAACGACTGGATTTGGCTATTTCAGGTGGCAATACTCTCCACCAAGTTCCTAACTGCCTCTGGAAGCAATGTCAGCACAATAACTGTTAGTAGGGAGCTTCATGAAATGGGTTTCCATGGCCGAGTAGCGGCACACAAGCCTAAAATCCCCATGCCAAGTGTCAGCTGGAGTGTTGTAAAGCTCGCCACCAATGGACTCCGGAGCAGTGGAAACAAGCTCTCTGGAGTGGTGAATCAAGCTTCACCATCTGGTAATCCGACAAACGAATCTGGGTTTGGCAGATGCCAGGAGAACGCTACTTGCCCCGATGTATACTGCCAACTGTAAAGTTTGGTGGAGGAGGAATGATGGTCTGTGGCAGTTTTTACAATGACATTCTAGACAATTCGGCACTTCCAACTTTGTGGCAACAGTTTGGGGAAGGCCTTTTCCTGTTTAGCATGACAACGCCTCCGTGAACAAAGCGAGGTCCAAACAGAAATGGTTTGTTGAGATCAGTGTGGAAGAAATTGACTGGCCTCCACAGAGCCTTGACCTCAACCCCATCAAACACCTTTGGGATGAATTGGAAAGCTGACTGCGAGCCAGGCCTAATCCCCCAACATCAGTGCCTGACCTCACTAATGTTCTTGTGGCTGAACGGAAGCACGTCCCCGCAGCAATGTTCCAACATCTAGTGGAAAGCCTTCCCAGAAGAGTGGATTCTGTTATACCAGCAAAGGGGGGACCAACTCCATATTAATGCCCATGTCTTTGAAATTAGATGTTTGACGAGCAGGTGTCCACATACTTTTTTTCTACTACTGTACTTTGCATTTTGGTACACTGTAAATGTATACAATGGATTCTCGACATAGCTCACTGTAATACATCTAATGCTGTACATATCAAGTGTATCTTTTTGGTGTATTTACATACAGATTGCATTTTGGATTACTGACACATTGTTGTTTGGGTTGTCAACTGTATTCATTCTGACAGTCTTGTTTTCTTGTTTCTTGTTTTTGATTATTATTTGTGTACTTGTTTGACATTTTTGCTGCACTGTTAGGAGCTAATAACACAATTCTTTAGCTGCGTATGCTATAACATCTGTTAAGTCTGTGTACGTGACAAATAACTTTTATTTGATTTTGACCTCTGTTGTGAAAAGGAACAAAGTAGAAAAACATTTAAGTGCCACTGTAGTGAGACTTGTGGGTAACCATCAAACTGTAGAGGGCTTGACATGGGACCGTGACTCATTCTTGTGGCTTGCCATTAGAAACCCTAATCCTGGCAAGTTTAAACATCTCATTCTTTACATAGAAATGCGGTTTACTCACACTACCGCTTTATTTGGCTTTAGTAATGAAATCCACACTGCAATTCAGAGGAAAAGAGTAATAATGTGCAGTGGGTCCATTCACAGCATAATACTAAAAGGAAGTGTTGAAAATAATATTTTTCATCATCAGTTCTCTTAGGTCTAAACTCTCTGCCAAATCCCTCATGTCTCACTACCATAGTTTGATTAGAAGATATAAACATGATGGAACCAAACACAATTTTGGCATGGCAAAAGAGTTCAAGTTAAATAACAGATGCATCATCCCCATTCAAAAGTTTTCCCATAAAATAAACATGTGTTTCAGCTTTTGTACTATCTAGGAAATAATTGTCGACCATTTCTTCCACTCGGATCACTTCCTGTGTTGCTTCTGTTGCTGCTGGTGAGGCCATTTGACGACGTGCTCAACAACAGGAAGTGTTGTGATAGGCTTGTTTACCATTCTCTCTGGCCTCTCCTGATAGAGCTTGAAGTTGTTGTTACACACTGACTAGTTTGGGCACAGGAGCTGGAACTGTACTCAATGAATTTTAGCTCTCAAAAACTTGCACTGTTTGCATGTCTGCTCCTATTTTTTAAGAAATCACCCCAAAATCATCCATTACTGTCTGCTACCTCAATTTCGTGAATAAATACCATTTTCATACAGTGATTCCATTAGATTCATTAGTTGACGTGGTAACCTTGTGTTTCCTGTGTGGGCGGATGGGAAGTCAGATAGAGGAGGACTCCACTTGGAGGAGGGGAGAGGGGTTGGCTGTTACACCAGCTCTGACCTGTGGAGGGAAAGGGGACCAAAAATAAAGGGAAGGAAAACCTTCCTGAGCGTCAACAACTTATCTTGTGACGCCTGCAGCATATTGTTTCTTCGGGCTGTTGAGCTTGGACGGGAGATGTTGGTTTAATGCCCAGTTTGCCTGTTGAGAACGGGGGGAACAGGGGTTCTGTTTGCACCTGGCTGGAGGACTCACTTAGAAATTCACTTCCAGGCGAGACCTCATGTGGTTCAGTGCTCTCATGCTTGAAAATACTCTGTTTTACTGTGCATGAACTATGTCATGAAATACTACACCACATACTCTGTTTTACTGAGCGTTAACTACTACATGAAATGCATGAATTACTGCATTAAATAGTTTACTGTGCAGATGGAACAGACTGATATAGAGATGTCTCATGTTGCACTAAACATGATAATGTGGCAGTATTCGCATGTTAATTGCCAGGGTGTGGTACTCTACAGTATCCAAGGGCTAATCAACAACTGGCTGTGCAGTTCTATGAAAATATGATATTGCCCCTGACTACATCTGCTCTGCTCTTCCAACAGACTGAGTTGAAAGACTTTAATTTGCTCTTTTACAGTGTTCCCTGTATTGGACACAACTGTCTTATCCTCATGAATGCTAAACATCTGATCACTTCCATCATGTTCTTCGATCGACACATTAGCCCTAGCACTGTTTCTAAACCCCCTTTGGATTTATCTTTACAAGGCACTAAGTGGTAACACGTGGGACCGATACACAATTACATTTTTTTGTTCAAATTATGATGCAACAATCTGACAGTAACTTTCTCAGAAGTGTAATCACTACCAAAGCACCCAAAGCATTAGCCGACAGACTTGACTTAGACAGGAACATTTGTATATATGGTTGTCTCCCTATGCAGCATTGTAATGACCTTATAGGCACCAGGAAAGGATGACAATGTTGATGAGTAACCTCCAGTTTATCTTGCCAGACTATGTCAGGGTGGGTTGACACTGGGTGAGAGTGAGTTGTTCAACGGCACTAATTGACGGCAGAGACAAACTGACAAACCAGACAGTGGGATCATGACTTAGTACACAGCAGTTGTGCAGGCCAGCCTCCACCCACATGACCCATGCATTCACAGCATTTCGGCTGTCAACACCCTGACATACACTGAACAATACAGCCATAGAAACTGTACATGTCCCTGCAGTACAGACTACAGAGGTCAGTGTACACACCAGTGGAGGCTGCTGAGGGGAGGACGGCTCATAATAATGGCTGGAACAGAGTAAATGGAATGGCATCAAACACATGGAAACCTGATGTATTTGATACCATTTCACCTATTCCACTCCAGTCATTACCACGAGACCGTCCTCCACAATTAAGGTGCCACCAACCTCCTGTGGTACATTATTTTACCCCTTTTTCTCCCCAATTTTTTTGGTATCCAATTGGTAGTTACAGTCTTGTCTCATCGCTGCAACTCCCGTACGGACTCGGGAGAGGCGAAGGTCGAGAGCCATGCGTCCTCCGAAACACGACCCAACCAAGCAGCACTGTTTCTTGACGCAATGCCCGCTTAACCCGGAAGCCAGCCACCACACTCCACACTCTTGTAGTGCTGCTAAGTAGAAATTCTTGGCAACATTACAACAAGCATACGGAAGAAGAATTTCAGTATCTAACAAACACACATTGGGAATTCAATGTTTAAAGGGATAATTTGTGATTTTGGCAATGAAGCCATTTATCTACTTCCCCAGAATCAAATGTACTACTGGATAAAAATGTTATGTTTTTATGAAGTTAGAAGTAGTTTTGCAGCCAATGCTAACTAGCTTAGCGCAAAGACATCAAAATGATATTCACAATTCATCTGACCCTGGGGAAGTCGATAATGGGCTTCATTCCCAAAACCTTGAATTATTCCTTTGACGGAGCCTTTTTCTTGAATACGTAACACACATTTAGGAATTCAATACAACGGTTTTAGAGGAGCTCTTCTCTTGACTATCTCACAAACACTCATTGGGAATTCAACAAAGTGTTTTTTTTAAGTACAAGGGTGCTTTAAGAGCTGCAAGGAGTGCCTGCAGAGTAAGATAGTTAAGGGCAACAACCGGATAAGCTGACCTGTCTGTTTACAGTCAAAGATCAGGGATCGCCGGGGTGTGTGTTCTGTTGAGATGGAGGTCAAGGCCGGAAAGGCAGGGGATTACTGCTTATCTTTCTGCTGCTCACCGGGTTAGGGGAATGCGCATGCACACACACACAGAAGCGATAGATCTAAAACAGGCAAGCGTGCGTTGGTGGGTTGGGGCCTGGTAAAAGAAGAGAGAGAGAGAGAGAGAGAGAGAGAGAGAGAGAGAGAGAGAAGGAATGTAAGAGGGAGACTTCTGACTGGTTCAGTCTGGCTGCGGTCGGTCGGGGCAGCACAGTCAGTGTTAACATGGTGAAGGCTCAGATCTGACAGAGAGGAATGTGTCTCTCTTTGTAGGGTCCTGGAGCAGGCCAGTGACGTCATGGTGTTTCCCTGGCACCTCTGAAAATTCCATGGAAGGAGCCAGCTAGCCACACACACACACACACACAAACACACACGCTCAGAGCTAGGCAGTCAGGAGGTCATGATCAAACTGTATTGTAATGTGGCCTGATTAGTCACCTGACACTTTTTCCCTAACCAAACCTATCAGAGGAGAGGGAGGCTGCCTCAGCTCACCACAGGATTAACACCATGAACACGGTGGGAAATGAGCCTGTTCTCGGTGTGTGTGCATGGTATGTAGATGTACAGTGTGTGAGTGTTTATTGGAGAGACAAGAGAACAATTTGGAGAGAGAGAGAGAGAAGGAACAGAGAAGGAAAACCAGGGCAGAGAAAGGGAGAAAGAAAGTGTGAAAGAGAAAAAGAACAAAATGAAACATTTTAAGAGAGGGAGATAACGAGGGAAAGGAAAAAGAGGGGAGAGAAAGAGAGAAAGTGTGTGAGAGAGAAACAGAGACATTGGAGGAGGAACCATGCGTCAGCCGCTGTCTGATCCAGCAAGAGGCAGTTGGCTCTCTACCAGACACAAATGTACAGTGATTCAAAGCATGCGACTTGACGCCGGTCCTTGGGAGTGGGAGATGTGTGGTTACACACACACACACGCAACTGCAATTTCCATTGAATATGCATACTAAAGCTAATCGCCTAATCACCAATCCTACGGTACCTTGAAGAAAAACAATATATTTCAAATGGCTTCACTGACTTTTTATATAGCAACGTATATACTTTATATAAAGTACTAGTCAAAAGTTTGGACACATCTAATTTATCTTCATTTTTACTATTTTCTAAATTGTAGAATAATAGTGAAGACCTCAAAACTATGAAATAACACATGGAATCATGTAATAACCAAGAAAGTGTAAAACAACATAGCCACCCTTTGCCTTGATGACAGCTTTGCGCACATTCTCTCAACCAGCTTCATGAGGAATGCTTTTCCAACAAGGAGGAGTTCCCACATTTGCGATCCAACTCATCCCAAACCATCTCAATTGGTTTGAGGCTGGGTGATTGTAGAGGCCAGGTCATCTGATGCAGCAATCCATCACTCTCATTGGTCAAATAGCCCTTACACAGCCTGGAGGTGTGTTTTGGGTCTTTGTCCAGTTGAAAAACAAATGATAAGCGCAAACCAGATGGGATGCGTATCGCTGCAGAATCCTGTGGTAGCCATGCTTGTTAAGTGTGCCTTCAATTCTAAATAAATCCCAGACAGTGTTGCCAGCAAAGCACCCCCACACCATCACACCTCCTCCTTCATGCTTCACGGTGGGAACGACACATGCAGAGATCATCGGTTCACCTACTCTGCGTCTCACAAAGACACGGTGGTTGGAACCAAAGGACAGATTTCCACCAGTCTAATGTCCATTGCTCATGTTTCTTGACCCAAGCAAGTCTCTACTTCTTATTGGTGTCCTTTAGTAGTGTTTTTTTGCAGCAATTCGACAATGAAGGCCTGATTCACACAGTCTCCTCTGAACTGTTGATGTTGACATGTGTCTGTTACTTGAACTCTTTAAAGCATTTATTTGGGCTGCAATATAAGGTGCAGTTAACTCTAGTGAACTTATCCTCTGCAGCAGAGGTAACTCTGGGTCTTCCTTTCCTGTGGCGGTTCTCATGAGAGCCAGTTTAGTCATAGCGAGTGATGGTTTTTGCGACTGCACTTGAAGAAACTTCTTGAAAGTTCTTGACATTTTCCGGATTGACTGACCTTCATGTCTTAAAGTAATGACGGACTGTCATTTCTCTTTGCTTATTTGAACTGTTCTTGAAATAATATGGACTTGGTCTTTTTCCAAATAGGGCTATCTTCTGTCACAACACAACTGATTGGCTCAAACTCATCAAGGAGGAAAGAAATAGTTGAGAGAATGCCAATAGTGTGCAATGCTATCATCAAGGCAAAGGGTGGCTACTTTGAAGAATCTCAAATATAAATATATTTTGATTTGTTTATTACTTTTTTGGTTACTAAATGATTCCATATGTGTTATTTAATAGTTTTGATGTCTTCACTATTATCGTATAATGTAGAAAATAGTAAAAATATAGAAAAACCCTTGAATGAGTAAGTGTGTCCAAACATTTGAGTGGTACTGTAGGTGCTATAGCTATACTATCTGCTGCATCCACAAAATCCCAAGGATCCTCAGAGAGACGACATTATGATGCTAACATGTACTACCCAGACTACTTTTCATTTTGTATTTTTTTATTGAATCTTTATTTAACTAGGCAAGTCAGTTAAGAACAAATTGTTATATACAATGACGGCCAACCAAGAGGCAAAAGTCCTCCTGCGGGGACGGGGCTGGGATTAAAAATAAAAATGTAAGACAAAACCCACATCACGACAAGAGACACCACAAAACTACATAAAGAAAGACCTAAGACAACAACACAGCATGGCAGCAACACATGTCAGCAGCACAACATGGAAGCAGCTCAAACATGTTACTACATCGTAAAGATGGGACTACAAAATATGTCAGTAGTGTGCAAATCAGATTTAACGTTTAACGTTTCAATTAGTGTTTGATGAGCAACACAACAGCAACGCTGGTTCAATGCACCCAGGAAAGAGTGAGCTGTTTTGTTCAAAATTCCAAGTCAATTAAAGACAGGCCTACATCATATCTGATTGTATGCAGGAACATACAGCAATGTAGGTCAATTCAACAAACACAAATAAGTTTGGTCCCAACTATAACACACAACAGCATAAAAGGGAGAGAGTGAAAGACAGTGAGAAAAGGAGGGTAATAAAAGAATTGCACTCCAAAACAAGCCCAGTTGGTGAGCGAGAAAACAAAATGTGGACTTTTGTAAAAGTTTGCGCTCATGAGGTTCACATGACTTGCATTTACCCCTCTCTCTCTAGTCCCCCTCTCTCTCTATTTACTCTCCCACTTTCTCCCTCTGTACTCTGTTCCCCCCTCCCCCTCCTGAACCCCCCCCCCCCCCCCCCCCCCTGACCCCTCCCCTCCTCCCTGTGCAGCAGTGAGCACACAGACTTCCTGTGTGTCCAGGCCTGAATGGTATGCGCATGGAGTGGGTGTCTGGGAGCCCTTTCATCCGGCATGGAAAGAAAAGAAAAGTCAAGAGAGAGAATGAAAAAAGAGAGAGAAAGAGAGAGAAGAGAGTCATCTTTAATCCGTTTGAGTCAGAGCAGTTGTTCAGGGGCAGGCAGACCGGGTGTGGGGGGGGGTGAAGTGGGAGAGAGTATTAGGGTATGCTGGGGGGGAAGGAGGGGGTGGAGGTCTGGATTTACCAATGGATGTGTAGCGTCTGGAAGGGTAGGAGGCATGGTCTGGCTGGCCTCACTGTAGCTGGCCCTGGGACACATAAGGTCTGCCTGCCTGGGAGAGAGACACTTTATATTTATTTAACTAGGCAAGTCAGTTAAGAACAAATTCTTATTTTCAATGACAGCCTAAGAACAGTGGGTTAACTGCCTTGTTCAGGGGATGAACAACATATTTTGACCTTGTCAGCTCGGGGATTCAATCTACTAGTCCAACGCTCTAACCACCAGGCTACCTGCCGCCCCGTGGCATGGCTGGCATGTAGAGTTTGTCATTGTTGCGTCATGTGTAGAGAGCTGTCTGAGAAAGGCATTCGATTCTGAGAAAAGGTTTGATAAGTATGCAATTTAAAATCTTAATCCAAATTTGAGAAATTCTAAGTCTGTTGCTATAAGCAAAAATCCAATATATCTGTAGGTCATAAAACTGTGAAAGTTCTGCATTTTAGCATAATGTATTATGATTCTGTGTACAGAACATGCACGCCTGTTTGTATTTCCCGTCAATAAATCATCAGGTCTATGCAGATACAGAGTGCTTCTTTTTCTTTAATTTCCTGGAGAGTCACCCGTTGAAGTGTCCTGGGGTAAGGAATATTTTGGGGATTTTCAAGTTCCTTAGTCGAACACCTGATTCCCTTTTTGTTGAAGATGTTTTTTTTTCTTTTTTCTCCATTGCACAGAACATTTTTTGAATGGGAATGTTCGTTCTACTCATTCTAATTCTATGAGCGGTTGGGGATGTTTGTTGTTCTTTTAATTGTACTTCTATGAGCTGTCCCCTGTTCATGTGCTGAGAGGCTTCAGTCATGATCTGACAGGGTGTAGCTAGCTGCACACGGTGCCATGGTAAACTGAGACACTACACAGATATTTAAAGGGCTACACATACTGTACCAGAATGTGAGGCTGCATAATATGTCCTGGAAACTACTTACCATATAAAGCTTAATAACATGAAGATGTCTGTATATGCCTATTCACCATTTTCGACTGAGTAGAAATAGCTGGGGAAAACATAGGTCTTGCATATACTGCCATCTAGTGGTCGATTACATATACTGCACTCTATGGCACATAAAGTGGCTTCAGAAGGTAGTCGCACCCCTGGACTTTTTCATATTTTGTTGTGTTACAGCCTGAATTTAAAATGAATTAAATTGGAGAAAAAAAATCTCACTTGCCTACACACAATACCCCATAAAAAATGAAAAGCTGAAATGTCTTGAGTCAATTACTATTCAATCAATCAATCAAGTTTATTTTATATAGCCCTTCGTACATCAGCTAATATCTCGAAGTGCTGTACAGAGACCCAGCCTAAAACCCCAAACAGCTAGAATGCAGGTGTAGAAGCACAGTGGCTAGGAAAAACTCCCTAGAAAGGCCAAAACCTAGGAAGAAACCTAGAGAGGAACCAGGCTATGAGGGGTGGCCAGTCCTCTTCTGGCTGTGCCGGGTGGAGATTATAACAGAACTATGCCAAGATGTTCAAAAATGTTCAAAGTGACAAGCATGGTCAAATAATAATCATGAATAATATTCAGTTGGCTTTTCATAGCCGATCATTAAGAGTTGAAAAACAACAGGTCTGGGACAGGTGGCGGTTCCATAACCGCAGGCAGAACAGCTGAAACCGGAACAGCAGCAAGGCCAGGCGGACTGGGGACAGCAAGGAGCCACCACGCCCGGCAGTCCCGACGTATGGTCCCAGGGCTCAGGTCCTCCGAGAGAAAGAAAGAGAGAAGGAGAAAATTAGAGAGAGCCAAGATTTTCAAAATGTTCATAAATGACAAGCATGGTCAAATAACAATCAGGAATAAATCTGTTGGCTTTTCATAGCCGATCATTAAAAGTTGAAAACAGCAGGTCTGGGACAGGTAGGGGTTCCGTAACCACAGGCAGAACCGTTGAAACTGGAATAGCAGCAAGGCCAGGCGGACTGGGGGCAGCAGGGAGTCGTCATGCCCGGTAGTCCTGATGTATGGTCCTAGGGCTCAGGTTCTCAGAGAGAGAAAGAAAGAGAGAACGAGAGAATTAGAGAAAGCATACTTAAATTCACACAGGACACTGGATAAGACAGGAGAAGTACTCCAGGTATAACCAACTGACCCTAGCCCCCCGACACAAACTACTGCAGCATAAATACTGGAGGCTGAGACAGGAGCGGTCAGGAGACACTGTAGCCCCATCCGAAGATACCCCCGGACAGGGCCAAATAGGAAGGATATAACCCCACCCACTTTGCCAAAGCACAGCCCCCGCACCACTGGAGGGATATCTTCAACCACCAACTTATAATCCTGAGACAAGGCCGAGTATAGCCAACAAAGATCTCCACCACAGCACAAACCAAGGGGGGGGCGCCAACCCAGACAGGAAGATCACGTCAGTAACTCAACCCACTCAAGTGACGCACCCCTCCCAGGGACGGCATGAAAGAGCACCAGTAAGCCAGTGACTCAGCCCCTGTAACAGGGTTAGAGGCAGAGAATCCCAGTGGAGAGAGGGGAACCGGCCAGGCAGAGACAGCAAGGGCGGTTCGTTGCTCCAGAGCCTTTCCGTTCACCTTCACACTCCTGGGCCAGACTACACTCAATCATATGACCTACTGAAGAGATAAGTCTTCAGTAAAGACTTAAAGGTTGAGACCGAGTCTGCGTCTCTCACATGGGTAGGCAGACTGTTCCATAAAAATGGAGATCTATAGGAGAAAGCCCTGCCTCCCGCTGTTTGTTTAGAAATTCTAGGGACAATTAGGAGGCCTGCGTCTTGTGACCGTAGCGTACGTATTGGTATGTACGGCAGGACCAACTCGGAAAGATAGGTAGGAGCAAGCCCATGTAACGCTTTATAGGTTAACAGTAAAACCTTGAAATCAGCCCTTGCCTTAACAGGAAGCCAGTGTAGGGAAGCTAGCACTGGAGTAATATGATCAAATTTCTTGGTTCTAGTCAGGATTCTAGCAGCCGTATTTAGCACTAACTGAAGTTTATTTAGTGCTTTATCCGGGTAGCCGGAAAGTAGAGCATTGCAGTAGTCTAACCTAGAAGTAACAAATGCATGAATACATTTTTCTGCATCATTTTTGGACAGAACATTTCTGATTTTTGCAATGTTACGTAGATGGAAAAAAGTTGTCCTTGAAACAGTCTTGATATGCTCGTCAAAAGAGAGATCAGGGTCAAGAGTAACGCCGAGGTCCTTCACAGTTTTATTTGAGACGACTTTACAACCATCAAGATGAATTGTCAGATTTAACAGAAGATCTCTTTGTTTCTTGGGACCTAGAACAAGCATCTCTGTTTTGTCCGACTTTAAAAGTAGAAAGTTTTCAGCCATCCACTTCCTTATGTCTGAAACACAGGCTTCTAGCGAGGGCAATTTTGGGGCTTCACCATGTTTTATTGAAATGTACAGCTGTGTGTCATCCGCATAGCAGTGAAAGTTAACATTATGTTTTCGAATAACATCCCCAAGAGGTAAAATATATAGTGAAAACAATAGTGGTCCTAAAACAGAACCTTGAGGAACACCGAAATGCACAGTTGATTTGTCAGAGGACAAACCATTCACAGAGACAAACTGATATCTTTCCGACAGGTAAGATGTAAACCAGGCCAGAACTGGTCCGTGTAGACCAATTTGGGTTTCCAGTCTCTCCAAAAGAATGTGGTGATCGATGGTGTCAAAGGCAGCACTAAGGTCTAGTAGCACGAGGACAGATGCAGAGCCTCGGTCTGACGCCATTAAAAGGTCATTTACCACCTTCACAAGTGCAGTCTCAGTGCTATGATGGGGTCTAAAACCAGACTGAAGCATTTTGTATACATTGCATGTCTTCAGAAAGGCAGTGAGTTGCTGCGCAATAGCTTTTTCTAAAATTTTTGAGAGGAATGGAAGATTCGATATAGGCCGATAGTTTTTTATATTTTCCGGGTCAAGGTTTGGCTTTTTCACGAGAGGCTTTATCACTGCCACTTTTAGTGAGTTTGGTACACATCCGGTGGATAGAGAGCTGTTTATTATGTTCAACATAGGAGGGCCAAGCACAGGAAGCAGCTCTTTCAGCAGTTTAGTAGGAATAGGATCCAGTATGCAGCTTGAAGGTTTAGAGGCCATGATTATTTTCATCATTGTGTCAAGAGATATAGTACTAAAACACTTAAGTGTCTCTCCCGATCCCAGGCCTTGGCAGAGCTGTGCAGATCCAGGACAGCTAAGCCCTGGAGGAATACGCAGATTCAACATTTTTCTTATGGCAAACCTAAGTTCAGGAGGAAAAATGTGCTTAACAAGCCACATTATAAGTTGCATGGACTCACTCTGTGTGCAATAACAATGTATAACATGATTTTTGAAAGACTACCTCATCTCTGTACCCCACACGTACAATTATCTGTAAGGTCCCTCAGTCGAGTGGTGAATATCAAATAGATTCAACCACAAAGACCAGGGAGGGTTTCCAATGCCTTGCAAAGAAAGGCACCTATTGGTAGATGGGTAAAAAAAAGCAGAGATAGAATATCCCTTTGAGCATGGTGAAGTTTTTAATTACAATTCGAATGGTGTATCAATACACCCAGCCACTACAAAGATAAACGCATCCTTCCTAACTCAGTTGACGGAGAGGAAGGAAACTGCTGTGATAGGAGAAACATTTGGATGGATCAACAACATTGTAGTTACTGCAAAATACTAACCCAAATGACAGAGTGAAAAGAAGAACGTTTGTACAGAATAAAAATATTCCAAAACATGTGTCCAGTTTGCACCAAGGCGCTAAAGTAATACTGCAAAAAACGTGGCAAAGCAATTCAGTTTTTGTCCTGAATACAAAGTGTTACATTTGGGACAAATCCAACTAAACATATTACTGAGTACCACTCTCCAGATTTTCAATCATAGTGGTGGCTGCATCATATTATGGGTATGCTTGTAATTGTTAAGGACTGCAGAGTTTTTCAGGATTTCAAAAGGAAAGGAATGAAGCTAAGCACAGGCATAATCCTAGAGGAAAACCTATTTCAGTCTGCTTTCCACCAGACACTGGGAGATTAATTCACCTTTCAGAAAGACAGTAACCTAAAATACAGAGAAAACAGTGAATGTTCCTGAGTGGCCAAGTTCCAGTTTTGACTTAAATATGCTTAAAAATCAATGGCAAGACCTGAAAATGGTTGTTTACAAGTGATCAATAACCAATTTGACAGAGCTTGAAGAATTTTGAAAAGAACAATGGGCAAATGTTGCACAATCGAGGTGTGGAAAGCTCTTAAGAGACTTACCCAGAAAGACTCACAACTGTAATCACTGTAATCGCTGCCAAAGGTGTTCAACCTTCCCAAAGTCACCCCGCTCCTCTGCACACTCCACCATCCACTACAAGACCATGGTACTTGCCTACTGATCAGCAAGAGGAAATTGAATTTGGAGGAGTGGAAGAGGACTCCAGTGGCAACCTGTGAAGCTCTGGTGAACTCCATGCCCAAGAGGGTTAAGGCAGTGCTGGAAAATGATGGTGGCCACACAAAATTTTGACACTTTGGGCCCAATTTGGACATTTTCACTTAGGGGTGTACTCACTTTTGTTGCCAGCGGTTTAGACATTAATGGCTGTGTGTTGAGTTATTTTGAGGGGACAGCAAATTTACACTGTTTTACAAGCTGTACACTCACTACTTTACATTGTAACAAAGTGTCATTTCTTCAGTGTTGTCACATGAAAAGATATACTCAAATATTTACAAAAATGTGAGGGGTGTACTCACTTTTGTGATATACTGTATATGTCACTCCCTTTGGTTCCTTCCCCAGGCGTTATTGTTTCTGTTCCTGTGTCATGTCTGTGCGTTGTCCTTGTTTCTTATTTTGTATTATGTTGTGTTTATTTATTAAAACACTCACTCCCTGAACTTGTTTCCCGACTCTCAGCGCACATTATTACACCAACACAGTCGCTACAGTCCCATTAGTTTTCATTGCAGCCTTACTTGAATGTCGCAATATGCTAAATCTATAGGGAACAGTGTTAGCTAACATCACCATGACAGAATTTCCATGCAATTTGATTAGCCAGCTTTTTTTGGATTAGCGCGCTAGCTAGCTAGTTATCTAACCTGTGAACTACTGTACTGTAAGTTAGCTAGATAGCATCCTTGGACAGAAAACTAGTGGTCCAAATTTTAAGACTTACTATCTAGCTAGCTAGCTAACTAGCTAGTGTATGAGCAAAAATATTTCTGTTTCATGTTTGATAGGCCTACGACACATTTTCATTTAGACAACAATTTCTTCATATTTCCCGTGTTATGTTGGAGTTCCATGTGTCTGTGTCCTATGTCTCTGTCATTGTTGTTGTGCGCCTCAGGAGTGTGTGCGCATCATTGCGCATAGAATGCTTTGGAGTAAGAACATTGAATAAGAGAAAATGATAATTCCATGTATGCGTGGTGTTGAAATATCATACAAAACAATTACGTCTGATTAAGACGAATGTACCAAAGTAACAATGGATGTGGAAATTTCCTTTTGCATTGCAGAACCAGGTTATTGGTTGTAATTGCCAATTGGGTAATTGTATAGTCCTAGGGGCCAAGTGCTTTTACTCCACGTAGGCTATTCAATATGTGTTGTAGACAAAATAATGAAAAGGGTTGTCTGGTAGCCTCAATAAATAGACAACGATTTGTAGTTGAACAAGTCGTTGCATGTGAATTTTTTTTTTTTAACTTGAGACTTGAAAACTTGTGACTCGACTTGCTTTGTAAAGATGTGCGCTGAGAGTCGGGAAACAAGTTCAGGGAGTGAGTGTTTTAGTAAATTAAACGGAACATAATACAAAACAAGAAACACTAACAGCACACAGACTTGAAACAGAGATAATAATGCCTGGGGAAGGAACCAAAGGGAGTGACATATATAGGGCAGGTAATCAAGGAAGTAATGGAGTCCGGGTGAGTCTGATGACGCGCAGTTGCGCGCAACGATGGTGACAGGTGTGTGCCAAAACGAGCAGGCTGGAGAGGGAGCACATGTGACAGTACTCCCTCCCCGATGCGTGGCTCCAGCCGCAGGACGCCGACCAAAATGACGATCCCGGTGAACAGGAGCGGACAGGTCACCTCTGCAGGCGCAGGAAACTCGTAAATCCGGCTGAGATGTATGGTGGCCTAGAGCGCAGGAGAGAGAGCATAACTGACGGTACCCCCCCCCCCCCCTGCGCGTTTGGCTCCAGCTGCAGGACGCCAACCCAAGGGACGATCCCGGGGATTAGGAGCGGACGGGTCACCCCCACTGATGCGCGGGAACCTGTTGCCAGCTGGGACGCGGGAACCTGACAGACTGGCTGAGGCAGGGGAGCCTGGCGATCCGGTTGAGAAATGAGAGCCTGACGAGCCAGTGGAAGCAGGGGAGCTTGGCGATCCAGCTGAGGTATGAAAGCCCGTCGAGCCTGCTGAGGCATGAGAGCCTGTAGCAGCTCCCGGACCCAACGTCATTCCCAACTAACCAAAAAAAGAAAAACAATTCCAGATGCTTCCCTTAGGTGAGGAGTCATTCTGTAACTATGTGCGTTGAGAGTCGGGAAGCAAGTTCAGGGAGTGAGTGTTTTAATAAAATAAACGGAAGATAATACAAAACAAGAACCTCAAACAACGCACATACATGAAACAGAAACAATGACGCCTGGGGAAGGAAACAAAGGGAGTGACATATAAAGGGCAGGCAATCAAGGAAGTGATGGACTCCACTCTGTGAGGCACATCAGTCTGCAGGTTGAACATGGTGAAATTGTAGAATCCTAAATTGATAGTGCAGTTTGTTTAGGCGATGTTACAGCTAACTAGCTACGCTACATGCTGATATTGTCTTTGGTATTATTGTGTGTAGCTAGCTACCTTCAGTGGCCCTGCCAGAGCCCGGACTTGAACCCGATCGAACATCTCAGGAGAGACCTGAAAATAGCTGTGAAGCGACACTCCTCAATCAACCTGACAAAGCTTGAGAGGATCTGCAAAGAAGAATGGGAGAAACTCCCCAAATACACGTGTGTCAAGCTTGTAGCGTCATACCCAAGAAGGCTCGAGGCTTTAATTGCTGCCAAAAGTGCTTCAACAAAATACTGAGTAAATGGTCTGAATACTAATGTGAAATTTACGTTTGTTTTATTTTTGATAAATTTGCAAACATTTCTAGAAAAATGTTTTTGCTTTGTCATTATGGGGTATTGTGTGTAGATTGATGAGAATAAAAAAATGTCATCCATTTTAGAATAAGGCTGTAAAGGAACAAAATGTGGAAAAAGTCAAGAGGTCTGAATACTTTCCGAATGCATTGTATTGGCTCACTATTTGGCAAACACTGACCAGTTATTGCGCTATTTTTACCAATGTGATATAACCATTTATTGTAACGGTTTCTCTCCTCCTCTTCGTCTGAAGAGGAGGAGTAGGGATCAGACCAAAATGCAGCGGGTTGTGAATACATAATAGATTTATTTAAAGACGAAGACGAACACGAAAAACACTTGGAAAATTACAAAACAACGTAGACTGACCTAAAACATGACAACTTATAAATACACGAAGAACGCACGAAAAAGGTACAGACTACAAACCAACGCTACAGTCCCGTGTGGCACAAACATACATACAGACACGGAAGACAACCACCCACAACAAACAATGTGAAACAACCTCCCTATGTATGGTTCTCAATCAGAGGAAAACGTAAAACACCTGCCTCTGATTGAGAGCCATACAAGGTCAATTAAACCTGACACTTAACATAGAACAAACAACACAGACTGCCCACCCAGCTCACGTCCTGACCCACTAAACACAACTATTCAAAAGGAAAACAAGGTCAGGAACGTGACATTACCCCCCACCCCCAAGATGCGGACTCCGGCCGCAAAAATCAACCTCAAGGGGAGGGTTTGGGTGGGCATCTGTCCACGGTGGCGGCTCCGGCTCTGGACGCTGTCCCCACACCACCATAGTCACTCCCCGCTTCCGTATCCCCCTCCCAATGACCACCCTCCAACTAAACCCACCTAAATTAAGGGGCAGCAACGGGATAAGGGGCAGCATCGGGATAAGGGGCAGCACCGGGATAAGGGGCAGCACCGGACTGAGGGACGGCGGATCCTGGCTGAGGGACGGCGGATCCTGGCTGAGGGACGGCGGATCCTGGCTGAGGGATGGCAGGTCCTGGCTGAGGGACGGCAGGTCCTGGCTGAGGGACGGCAGGTCCTGGCTGGACGGCTCTGGCAGGTCCTGGCTGGACGGCTCTGGCAGGTCCTGGCTGGACGGCTCTGGCTGGTCCTGGCTGGACGGCTCTGGCTGGTCCTGCCTGGACGGCTCGGGACAAACGGGCAGCTCTGACAGCTCGGGACAGACGGACAGTTCTGGGCAGACTGGTAGTGCAGGCGGCTCTGGGCAGACTGGCACACCTGTAGGGAGGAGACGGAGAGACAGCCTGGTGCGTGGGGCTGCCACAGGACCCACCAGGCTGGAGAGACCTACAGGAGGCTTGATGTTAAGAGGAGGCACCTGAAGGACCGGGCTGTGGGGGAGCACTGGAGCTCTGGTGCGCAGCCTTGGCACCACTCCCCCAGGCTGGAGTACTACTCCAGCCCGTAGCCTCCAGAGTGCAGGCACAGGTTGAACCGGGCTGTGGATGAGCACTGGAGATCTAGTGCCTACTACGCGCACCTCTCCCTTAGGCTCCACTCCCACATTTGCCCGGTACGAGCGAAGCGTAGGCATAGGACGCACTGCACCCTCCCAGCGCCCCGGAAACACAGCACATAGAGCCGGCGCAGGATACACTGGACCGAAACTGCGTACCGGAGACCAGAAGCACTGAGCAGGCACAATACGCCCCGGATGGATGCCCACACGACACTTTCGGGGGGCTGCCCTGTAGCGCACCGGGCTATGGGCACGCACTGGCGACACCGTGCGCTTAACCGCATAACACGGTGCCTGACCAGTGACACGTTGCTTATAATAAGCACGAGGAGTGCGCTCAGGATTGCTACCTGGCTTAGCCACACTCCTTACTAGCCCCCCCCAAAAAATGTATGGGGCTGCCTCTCGTACCTGTCGCGCTGCCTTGCTGCCTCCTCATATCGCCGCCGCTCAGCTTTCGCTTCCTCCAGCTCAGCTTTGGGGCGGCGATACTCCCCAGCCTGTGCCCAGGGTCCTTCTCCGTTCAAGATCTCCTCCCATGTCCATGAATCCTGGGATTTCTGCGGTTGCTGTCGCTGCCCTTTTCCCCGCTGCTTGATCCTTGAAAGGTGGGTGGTTCTGTAACGATTTCTCTCCTCCTCTTCGTCTGAAGAGGAGGAGTAGGGATCAGACCAAAATGCAGCGGGTTGTGAATACATAATAGATTTATTTAAAGACGAACACGAAAAACACTTGGAAAATTACAAAACAACAAAACGACGTAGACTGACCTAAAACATGAGAACTTACAAATACACGAAGAACGCATGAAACAGGTACAGACTACAAACCAACGCTACAGTCCCGTGTGGCACGAACATACATACAGACACGGAAGACAACCACCCACAACAAACAATGTGAAACAACCTCCCTATGTATGGTTCTCAATCAGAGGAAAACGTAAAACACCTGCCTCTGATTGAGAGCCATACAAGGTCAATTAAACCTGACACTTAACATAGAACAAACAACACAGACTGCCCACCCAGCTCACGTCCTGACCCACTAAACACAACTATACAAAAGGAAAACAAGGTCAGGAACGTGACATTTATTAATGGTTTATAATGCTTTACACATGATTAAATAGGCCTAATCATTAATAACGTAATTATAACCCCTTTATGTTACCCCTAAAACATTATAGAGGTAAGATAAATATTGATTTTGATGTAGCATTTTCATATTTTAGTATACTCTTTTCATATTCATGTAAAATTCCTGTTATTTTTCTGAAGTTTTCTCACAAAAACAAGCGTATCTCTGTGAAATGTCAAAGGAGCACTGAGCACACCACCAGCTTTTCAAAGGCTTTTACATTTCATTTAACTTGTCTCATATTAATTTAGCTTCTTGCAACCAGAGGAAACAACTATGCAGACGACCACCACAACATATAAAATCCACAAAAGACGCAGTGAGAATGCAGCACCGCTCTGTTAAACAGAACTCAGTGCTTATTATCGGATGTATTAGGTTACGAAATCGCTATATCTTTTTATATAATGTGAATGATATGTTCGAGAAAGACCCCACTGAACAATTCAGAACACAACAAATTATATTTGTCTTGGTAAAATGTATTTTCCACTGGCGTGTATTCATGGATGCTTCCACAAAAAACTTGACCAATCATTTTTTAAAATAATTTATCTTTCGTCTCTCTGTGTTTCATAATTTTCCTTCAATTCACAAGATGCTAAATGCATCTCATTGGAGAAGGCATCCTAGCGAGCAAAACAGCTTCCCTCTGTCTCAGTATGTGCAGGCCATCTATCTGATGCTGTCTGGTCAAAAAAGTGTATGCCATTGTTGCTGCCCGTAGCATTGAATGCAAGGGACATAAGGTATAAATATTGGTAGGCCTAACTCATTAATAAATGGTCAGTAGGTTTCCACTTTCTTTAAAGGTATCTTTTCAGCAGTTATAAATGTTGGTAACTCATTTGTTAAAGTCTGGTGATTGCCACTATAAATAAGGTCAACTTTTAGCAGTTATAAATGTTGATAACTCAGTTATAAATGTTTATAGGTTTGTCACTTTAAAGTAAGGCATACTTTTAGCAGTTATACATGTGGGTAAATCATTTATAGACGATTTGAGAGTTCAGTCAAAGCTTAGACATACTTATGGGCAGTATTGGGTACTCATCACTACATACAGTACCAGTTAAAAGTTTGAACACACCTACAAGAGTGTGCAAAGCTGTCATCAAGGCAAAGGGCGGCTACTTTGAAGAATCTAAAATCTATTTTGATTTGTTTAACACTTTTTTGGTTACTACATGATTCCATATGTGTTATTTCATAGTTTTGATGTCTTCACTATTATTCTACAATGCAGAAAATAGTAAAAATAAAGAAAAACACTGGAATGAGTAGGTGTGTCCAAACTTTTGACTGGTGCTGTACAGTGGGTTGTAGTATGATTTTTTTCTTCCTCAGTGATTTTACCTACACACCGCTACTTTTTATAACATAAAGAAGTGACATTTCATCACCAAAGCACGTTTTCACCCACTCTGGGCAGAGTGGGTGGTACCCTAGTTATTGCAATAAACCTAAGGCCAGGATTCAATCCAAGGCATGTTATAGAGGACTGCACTGTACAGCCGACAATGCTTAAAAGGAGATTGCATTGATGGTAAACACGGCAAATGTTGGCTCATGCGAAAATTACCTTTAGGAGGCACAATGTTGATTGAATCCCGGCCTAAGGTTTATTACAATGTCATTTTCAGACCAAAGAAAACAAGTGAATTTCACTGCATATTTATTTCAAAACATGATAGAGTATATACATTTGCAAATCATGTTGAGGAAAAAAACGAACATAAATCAGCAAAAATACACTACAAACAGTGATAAGCAGCATAATAATCATCGTACTATTCACCTGCTTAACATTGAAAATGTATAGCGTTGTAAAACATAGCTAAGTCAATAAAATGTGATTATAGAGTATGTATAAAGAACGTTCATGGCTTAATTGAATTTAATTAATTATAAATGCCTCTCACTGTATGCATAATAATATTTTCAGCATAAAACCATCATTCAACTATTTTTAATAGTTATGTTTTACTCTAACCAAAAATATAATAATTGCAGTATGAGAACTAGGAAGGATCTCTTAGATTTCTCTTCGATTTCTTCCTAATAAGGAAGGGCAGATTATGTGAAAACAGCAGCTCAAATAAAAAGCGATACATTGTCAGATGAATGTCTCAGTACGTCTGACATAGATATCGTTTTACTCAAATCAGTACTGTTTCTTTATTTTTCTCCAAAGGAATACAGCTCTAAAGACAGTAGCTTGTGAGAGATACACACATCACACATCAGAATGAACTCAAATACTAGCACTAGGCTGGATTCTCCAAAGGGACAAAGACAGATCTTCAAATTCATGTCACACAAACACACCTCCAGGTGCGCACACATGCACCCACAAACTGATGTGTATAGATAGCTCTTTCCGTCGGCTTATTTGTTGCGTTCCAGATATTCAATTAGGCATACACCTCACTACATTGGAGAACTGTGTGTGCATGTGCCCAGAGTGTGTGTGTATTTCAGATCAGTTCAGAGTGTGTGAGTTCATCATCTCCAAGCTGCAGCTCCTGCTATCGTGTGTGATGGGTTTAAATGCTGTAACAACGTTGGGAGCACCTCTGCCACGTGCCTGGTGTCTCCCACACTAAGTAGAGGAGACTGGACAGCTTACTATAGTTAGGTACTAGCATGTAAAAACACTGTAAATTCCATGAAACAACACCATGACAGTTCTACACACTGTTCCTCACAGTTTACCTTTTTTTATTTTGACCTATTTTGTGTGTGTATGTGGGTGGGAAACTTTTTGAAGTTGAATAATATTTGTGTTTGTGTTTCCTGGTAGTAGGCTAAGGGTTAGTTAGTTAGCCTGACTTGGCCTACGGCACCACTGGAGTGGGAGTTTAAGGGTTAACAGCACACGTAAATACTCTAATCACTTCAATTCATTTTCTGACCAATACATTTAGGTAAAAAATATCCACCTGATAGGAAAGTGCCATTCTGCTTGTTTGTGTGTGGGTGTTGATCTTGCCCATGTGACAGCCTGGGATGTTTCGACCATCCCTCATACATTCTCCTTCATTCATCTGCAGATAGCCATTTGTTAATTAATGTCACTGCTTTAGTGTGACACCAGAACCTTTTCAGTGCCATTCAGTAAAATGACATATTGGCTGCGTGACCAATATCAACATATACCACAAAGCACACCACTCTGAATGTATGCCCCAATACATTGCACTGTGAATGTATGCCCAAATACATTCCTTCATTCTAAGTAGTATGCTCGTGTGTGTATGGGTAACCCCAGGTATGGGTAACCCAAATGTTTGTGACGTCATATGGCAGACGTCATAACTGACTGTTTTTCACAACATGTTGTCAACATCTGAATACCTAGATAGAGCTTGTTTCTCTCTGGTTCCGCAGTAGGCCTATGCATTAACACACCTTCAATGTGCAAGGAAAAACACAAGAAAATAAAGAAAAGAGAGAGATATTTTAAATATAAAATAAACAACAACATCTTCACGTCACACAAAGAATTCTTGCTACCGAGGGGAATGACTAGAGGGGTGGGGCCTAATTGTCCAGGTTAGAAAGAGTGCCACTTGTTGGTTTGTGGTTCAGTTGTGGTTCACTTTTTGACTCTGTTGTGGATTAGTCCCTAGGTTACTGTTATTAGTTCCTCTGTTTCTACCTAAACAACAGTAGCTGCCCTCTTGTGGCAGGACCTTCACACCTCTAGAACCCACTACACTGCTTGCTTGTCCCCTTCTCCCTTGCACCTCTTCTCCTCTTGCACCACTATCCCTTGTCCCCATCTCTTCTTGCACCCCTAGCCCTGGTCTTCACCCTTCCCCTCTCAAACCATTGTCCCCCTCACCCCTTTTCATTCTCCCTTATACCCTTCTCTTCTAGCACCTCTTGTTCTCCTATCATCTTGTCCCTCTTACCCCTCCATTCAGCCTGGTGGTCTGACTTTAGTTAAAGTAGTTAATTAGTTCCCCTGTTGTACTTAGTCATGTCCGCTCTCTTTCCAATCCTCCCCTGGCTGGAGTCTTCTGTATGACCTCCTCCACTGTAAGGGTCCATCCATTCCTCCCCTGTTTAGGCTAGTTCATTCCCAGCCTTGTGATCATTTGCTGGTGCTCCAGTTCATCCGTTCATCCCTCCCCTGGTTAGGTGAACTCAGCGTCCAGCTCCTCAGTGCTGCGGCCCAGGGTAGCGGTGGTCCTTGTGGTGGTCCCTGTGGTGGTCTGCGTGCTGGTCCTACTGGAGGTGGAGTGGGTGGAGTGGACCTTGCCGATCTCCTCCAGAGCGCTGGCCAGAGAGTCCAAGTCCCCTGTGTCCTGGTGCTGGGCCTCCCATAGGCTGAGGATCACCGCCGATGGGCTCTCCTGACGCGCAAAGTAACACAGGTTCCTAGAGGGAGGGTAGAGGGAAGTGGGAGGGGAGGGGGGGGGGGGTGCAGAGAAACAGAGATAGGGAGGACACTGTTCATATCGAATACTGGGGCTTGATGAGTAGTTGACCAGATATGCTTGTACTGGAATAGATCCAACAAGAGGTACTAGCTGTGGTTACTCAGGAAGAGGTTTGGGAGACACTGGACAAGAAGTATGAGGGGAAAAATGAGTGGATGATGAAAAGTAAGAAGGAAACAAATATATGTATATTGCATCTCTTATATTATTATCCTGAATATCAAATTCAGCATATACTTCCTACCCCCTCACCGCTACCGCACCACCTTAGCTGTTGTTAAAACTCACATTCACCAGAGGGCACTGTTACATCACAGTAGATTCTCGCTCGCTCTCTCTCTCTGCTTTGTTGGCATGACGTAACAATGTACATATTGCCAAAGCTTATTTTGGATATTTACAATATAAAAATAAATAAAATGAGAATCAAAATTGTCAACGGGACAACAGTAACAACAATAACCAAGGGTCAAAATAACCATACATTCAACAATAACAATAAGCACACAGTAGAGTACATGTGCAGGTTGATTGGTCTGTCAGACACTGTCCCTCAACTTATGGCAGGCAGCAATGTAGTGCGCTGCCAACCCACAGCTCTCTGCGTCCTCCCTCTCTCTCTCTCTCTCTGGCGTGGTGATGATGCTCCCACACACCCAGAGATATAATAGCAAAATGCTGCTGGCGGCTTCCACTGGTTAGAAAATACTCCCCAAATCCTTCTCCCATTCCCAAAATGCCTCATGTTGTTTACCAGCACAGTTTTCTGGTTTATGTCACGCGGCTTATGTCACCCGTTTACTCAGTAAACTTTACCCTCCCCCCTTTTCCACACTCGTAAAAGATAGATGGAAGATCAGAGAGAGGGGGAGGGAGGGGGGTTGCAGGACAAGGAGATAAAGGGAGAGAAAGAGTGATGGTGGAAAGGGTAGGCTACGTGGAAACAAGACACCAGGACTATGTTTACACAGACAGCCCAATTATGGTCAAAACATCTGATCGCATTGGAAAAAATACCAATTAGTGACATAAAGATCAGAATAGGGCTGCCTGGGTAAACGCAGCCAAGATGGCTAAAAAATGAGCCATCTATTATTGACTGTTTCTTCTTCTGCTGAGGGAATAGAGATCGCCCAATATCGAACCGCTAAAATCCCCAACATCCTAAGCAAATAACGCTCTGGCAGCTATCCCAGAAATACTTCTACAGGAGGGAGGGATGGAGGGAATGAAGGAGGGAGAGAGGGACATACACTATCGTTCAAAAGTTTGGGGTCATATAGAAATGTCCTTGTTTTTGAAAGAAAAGCACATTTTGTGTCCATTAAAATAACATAAAATTTTACCGAAATACAGTGTAGACATTATTAATGTTGTAAGTGACTATTGAAGCTGGAAACGGCTTATGGAATATCTACATCGGCGTACAGAGGTCCATTTTCAGCAACCATCACTCCTGTGTCCCAATGGCATGTTGTGTTAGCTAATCCAAGTTTATAATTTTAAAGCGCTAATTGATCATTAGAAAACCCTTTTGCAATTATGTTAACACAGCTGAAAACTGATTAAAGAAGCAATAAAACTGGCCTTTAGACTAGTTGAGTATCTGGAGCATCAGCATTTGTGCGTTCGATTACAGGCTCAACATGGCCAGAAACAAAGGACTGTCTTCTGAAACTCGTCAGTCTATTCTTGTTCTGAGAAATGAAGGCTATTCCCTGCGAGAAATTGCCAAGAAACTGAAGAACTCGTACAACGCTGTGTACTACTCCCTTCACAGAACAGCGCAAACTGGCTCTAACCAGAATAGAAAGAGGAGTGGGAGGCCCATGTGCACAACTGAGCAAGAGAACAAGTACATTAGAGTGTCTAGTTTGAGAAACAGATGCCTCAAAAGTCCTCAACTGGCAACTTCATTAAATAGTACCCGCAAAACACCAGTCTCAACATTTTTCCCTCATAATATTATCATCAAATTATAAACTTGTTCTCTCGTTTTCTCTCTTACAGCTCCAGCCTGAGCAACCGGTGGCCTGAGACCTTCCTGCAGTTTACCCAAATACACAATCTCCTCCAGCTATTGTGTATGTATGTGTCTCTGTGTATGTATGTGTCTCAGTGTGTGTGTGTCTCTCAGTCTGTGTATGTGTGTGTGCGTGTGTGTACAGATATATAATGAGATCAGCCATGTGTGCCTGTTGCCTGGTCTCTGGTAGGGCTGCTTGGTGATAGCAGATAAGGATTGGCATCAAAATGAAGTTGAATGAATTCAGTTGTACAACTGACTAGGTCTCCCCCTTTCCCTTGGTGGTGAAGGTTCAGACTAAAAACCAACCAGTATGCAAATGAACTGGGCACAGCCATGGGGACAATTGGTAGACAGAGTTGAATCAGTCAAGATTGATAATTTCTGTAATTTTGTCATTTCATGATGAGTCATATTGACCAAGCCAATAGAGCTAACGAAGTAGACGTTAGACACATTTCTGTAGCGTGCAGTGTCATTATTAATCAATATTATTTATTAGACTACCTAAATTAAATTGACTTAAACGGGTGGTACTCAAATTTAAATATGGTGAACATTGCACGGGTGTAACGGAATTCATCCTCCTCATCTGAAGAGGAGTAGGAAATGTCAGACCAATGCGCAGCGTGGTATGTATCCATAATGTATTTTAATGAGAATGAATACGACAAAATACAAAACTAACAAAGTGAATCAAAAATGAAAACCGAAACAGTCCCGAATGGTGAAAACACTGAAACGGGGCCTCCCGGGTGGCGCAGTGGTCTAGGGCACTGCATCGCAGCGCTAGCTGCGCCACCCGAGTCTCTGGGTTCGCACCCAGGCTCTGTCTCAGCCGGTCGCGACCGGGAGGTCCGTGGGGCAATGCACAATTGGCCTAGCGTTGTCCGGGTTAGGGAGGGTTTGGCCGGTAGGGATATCCTAGTCTCATCGCGCTCCAGCGACTCCTGTGGCGGGCCGGGCGCAGTGCGCGCTAACCGAGGGGGCCAGGTGCACGGTGTTTCCTCCGACACATCGGTGCGGCTGGCTTCCGGGTTGGAGGCGCGCTGTGTTAAGAAGCAGTGCGGCTTGGTTGGGTTGTGCTTCGGAGGACGCATGGCTTTCGACCTTCGTCTCTCCCGACCGTACGGGAGTTGTAGCGATGAGACAAGATAGTAATTACTAGCGATTGGATACCACGAGAATTGGGGAGAAAAGGGGGTAAAAAAAATACAAATAAATTAAAATAAAAAAAAACACTGAAACGGAAAATAACCACCCACAAAACACAACAGAAAACAGGCTACCTAAATATGGTTCCCAATCAGAGACAATGACTAACACCTGCCTCTGATTGAGAACCATATCAGGCCAAATGAAAACATAGAAACACAAAACATAGATAACCCACCCAACTCACGCCCTGACCATACTAAAACAAAGAAAATACAAAAGAACTAAGGTCAGAACGTGACAACGGGCCAGTATAACAGTTGGACTAGAAATTAAGGATGGGGACCAGGGTTTCTTTGTTTCTAGTACCAGAAAGTGTTTCTGTGTGTGAATGTGTGTGTGTGTGTGTGTGTGCTCAAGTGCATGCGTATAGTATCTCACCTGTCTATGCAGAGTTTCTGTGCAAGCAGCTGCCAGTCCTTGCCCTTGACGTTGGCTGTGTCGAAGGTGGCACAGATCCTTTGGCGGATGGAAAGTGGGATCTTGAAAGCCCTGGACCCCATCTGTGATGTGATGGTACAGTCCGACTGAGTGAAGAAGGGGACTACCTCCTTTTCACACTGGAGGAAGAAACCATTACAGGATAAGTTTTATTTCATAATTCAATGCATTTCTACAGATAACAGCGGATTATATGGCTTCAAAGAGTTAAACCGATGCAATATACAAGTCAAGAGCCCCCTGAGAGCTTCATTAAGAAAATCTCTTCAGTCAAATCCGGAGACATTCACTCTAATGAGAGAGCCTATTAGTATAACAGCATCACCTCCATTTGGGGTTTACACACACACGCATTAATACACACATACACACGCATGCATGTGCGTGCACACACACACACACACACACACACACACACACACACACACACACACACACACACACACACACACACACACACACACACACACACACACACACACACACACACACACACACACAAAGATGGGCACTCACAAACACAGGGCCACACGTGCGCACACACACATTCTTCCTCCCACACACACTCCTCCCCTTACCTCGACCACGGAGGTGTAGACCTGGAGGATTTGCTCCTGACCTTTGACCTGGCGCACACTGATCTTACAGGACAGCTGGGAGGAGGCGGGGCTGTAACGCTCCAATGAGAAGGCACACTGCAGTGGGTGCTGGTTACTAGCCCACACCTGAGAGAATGAGAACTCCTGGAGGAAGAGAGAGACAGAGAGAGAGGAAAGGGGGGGGGGGGGGGGGAGGGGGGGGGGGGGGGGGGGGGGGAGTGAGAGAGAGAGAGAAGAGAGAGTGAGAACCCCAAAAGGCATGTGGTATTGATGGTATCCTCAATGAAATGATAAGATATACAGACAACAAATTCCAATTGGCTATACTTAAACTCTTTAACATCATCCTTAGCTCTGGCCTCTTCCCCAATATGTGGAACCAAGGACTGATCACCCCAATCCACAAAAGTGGAGACAAATATGACCCCAATAACTACCGTGGGATATGTGTCAATAGCAACCTTGGGAAAATCCTCTGCATTATCATTAACAGCAGACTCTTACATTTCCTCAGTGAAAACAATGTACTGAACAAATGTTAAATTGGCTTTTTACCAAATTACCGTATGACAGACCACGTATTCACCCTGCACACCCTAAATGACAAATAAACAAATCAAAACAAAGGCAAAGTCTTTGACTCAATTTGGTATGAGAGTCTGCTATACAAATTGATGGAAAGTGGTATTGGGGGAAAAACATTGGACATTATAAAATCCATGAACACAAAAATAGACAAAAAACACACATTTCTTTCCACAGGGCCGTGGGGTGAGACAGGGATGCAGCTTAAGCCCGCCCTCGTCAATATATATATCAACAAATTGGTGACGTCACTAGAACAGTCTGCAGCACCCGGCCTCACCCTAGTAGAATCTGAAGTACTATGTACAGACTCAGTGAGCATAGCCTTGCTATTGAGAAAGGCCGCCGTAGGCAGATCTGGCTCTCAAGAGAAGACAGGCTATGTGCACACTGCCCACAAAATGAGGTGAAAACTGAGCTGCACTTCCTAACCTCCTGCCAAATGTATGACAATATTAGAGACACATATTTCCCTCAGATTACACAGATCCACAAAGAACATTAAAAACAAACCCAATTTTGATAAACTCCCGTATCTACTAGGTGAAATACTACAGTGTGCCATCACAGCAGCAAGATTTGTGACCTGTTGCCACAAGAAAAGGACAACCAGCGAAGAACAAATAATTTGTTATTATTTTCCTTTTTGTACTTTCACAATTTGAACATCGTTACAACACTGTATATATACATAATGACATTTGAAATGTCTTTATTCTTTTGGAACTTCTGTGAGTGTAATGTTTACTGTTCATTTCACTTTGTTTATTATCTATTTCACTTGCTTTGGCAATGTTAACATATGTTTTCCATGCCAATAAACCTCTTGAATTGAGAGAGAGAGCGAGCGCGAGAGAAAGTGAGAGAGATATCAACATATGTGACTTGTTTCAGGAAACTAGGCGTATGTCGCGGGTCACTACTTCACAGGAGAGCCATTTAAATGTAAACTTTTGTTTTAAATCATCATTTTTTTATCATAATTATTTTTTGGGGCAGAAAATGCCTTCTGGAACATGTGAACTTTCACGTTTGTGTTCCATCTGTAAATATTCCATCTGTAAATATGAATACAATTGAATCCTACAGATGAAGAACCATATATGTGACAAAAACAAAAAGAGATATACATGAAAAATCATTATTGGACACCCTTTTTCTATAGTGAACCGGTTTCACAAGTTTCCACGTGCTAATTAACAATAATTTGAAATTTAAAGATAGGCTCTCGTAGAATAACCGTTTATGCGCACAACTTTTCTGTTGCTGATGAAAATCGCCGAAATGTGGGAAAGAAACGTAAAACAAAACTAAAAGAATGGAAAGACAGGCAAAGGAAGATCTTACGGGATGCGGGAAACCCCTATACAAATCGTAAGGGTCAAGAAAAACTGTGAAAAGCTCTCCAAAAGAGGTACATGGAAGAACCGTATATTAAACAATCAAGCTAGCTATAGAGTACAGTAGCTAACATGTATGTTCTGGGTTGTCTAATTTGTAACTATAGAGAAAACATATTAGCTAAAGTTCGTTGGCTACTGACTTATACATTATCGTTACAAATATTATTGCTAGATTAGCTAGCTATGTTTCTTCTATACTTTTTCTCCATCCACCGGATGATTCGACATGGCTACAGTAGCTAGCTAGTTACAGGTAACGTGCAGAAAGGATTGTGGAAAGTTGACTGATGAGCGCAAGCTGCATCTGTTCAACAGTTTCTACACTGTCCCATACGAGAAACAACAAGCGTTGATTCTCTCCGGCTTAGAACAGGTTAGAAATAAGACAAAACGCCTATTATTATAATAGCTATTTTGAACACTTGCATAGTTTAACTTTGACAGTAATGATACATACATTAATTAACTCTAAAATTGCAGTGTTACACAAGATCAGGTCCTGATCAAGCAATACCCTGAATGTGCTACAGTATATTCAATTCTGAATTTATCGTTGTCAATTTTTATTGCAGCATGAGGTGAAACGGAGACGTAAACCTGAGGATACAAAGGAGAACAAACGACAGAAACAAACCTTTAAATACCATGTACAGCAAGCAGGCCAGAGATTGAATGTGTGCAAGGTCACTTTCATGTCTGTGTTCCAGCTAACCAACAGCCCTCTTCAGGCAAGTGAAAATATGAAGAGAAGAGAAGAATACCACAGCATTTTCAAACAGCAGAGTCTCAATTTCGGCCAACCCAGGAGTGACACCTGTGGCAAATGGGACACATTCTTCACTAAGATGTCAGCAGCAACATCTGAAGAGGAGAAGAGGAAGATTGCAGTTGAAAGTGAGTTGCACCATCGAAAAGCCGAAAAGGCCTACACACAGCTTCAAAGTGACACTGAGTGGGCTAAAGCCAATGCTGACTGTCATGTCATTTCTGTGGATCTACAGGGGTGATGTACACCCCTAATCTGACCCACTCCCATGTCTACTACCAGCGGCAGCTGTCAAATTTTAACCTTTGCATCCAGGAACTTGGAAAAGAAGATCCTGCATACATGTGTGTTTGGCATGAGGGGATTGCACACCGAGGGTTCATTGAGGTGGCAAGCTGCATCTGTGGGCAGAATAACAACTGGCGGATGCTCAATCTGATGTCGATGCTCGTCTCTATGGGTTACTTTACCCGAGTTGAGCAGAAGTTCATGGTCTGGTCATTCTTTTCTTCCTTGTGATCGATCTTTTGCCACCATCGAGAAGAGGCGCACGGTGTCAGTCCTTCATACACCTGATGATGTTTCAAAGATGATACTTGAAGCACAACCAGCAAAACCATTCAAGGTGATGAGGATGCAATGTGAAGACTTCAGGCACCTCCCAGATTCTGTTCTCAAGCGACCAGCTGGACTACAGATCATCTCAGTGAGGTGGTTAAGTCACAGGTATTGCACAGAGAATAGTTTACTAACGTCCCATCAACATACAACATGTTGTTCTAACAATAAAATATCCTAATGCTTGACTATGAAAGTTGTTTATTGATGTCAGGAACTTAAAATGTTTCTGTTCTAATTTCAGTTGATCCTTGGAATCTGTACGCCAGACAGAGCCACAGTCTATTTGAGGGATGGAAATCGTGGCTGATCTCCAAACCAAAACAAGGAGCTACACCACAACCTCCCTATTTTGCAAGCCACTACCCTAGAGCATATGAGAGTCCTCTGCCCATCAAAAGAAACAAGTACCAAGATCTGATGACCATGCTCAACTACTTGCCAGCTGCTGCACGCTCTTTTTATAAATCACTGCAGAGTGAATCATTTGTTGTTAAACCAAGCTACATAATTCACAGTTTTTTCTGTGAGTTTATGATCCCCTGAACCTGTATAGTATGTTGAATCGGAATACATTTCAGAAGACATGTCACCCCTATTGTAGGAAATTAAATGTATAGTAGGTGTTTTCTATGTGAATCAATTTGTGTAGGATTTGAACCAGCACAATATATTTAATTTTATTTAATTTTAAGATGTTGTTCCTAGTGTAGAAAATGTTATGTACAATGTGTTCTGTTGAGAATTATTTTGTGTGTGATCATTTGAACATTTTTTAATCTGAATTAATTCAAAACAAATAAGTCATCACATACAGTATGTGAGTATTCATTTGATCTTGATTCCCTTTTTTATTTGTTACAATATACAGTACGTCTCTCTGTCACCACATTTAGCATTAACTCTAAGCAGTTAATACTTATTTACTGCTGTCACCTCAGTACAGAAGGACATTTCCTGCCTTTAGCATGGGTTTAATGCAATTCAAAACTTAATTGCTGGTCATAGTGTTAAACGCAAAGTGAATGGTTTTCTGAACGTTTTGTAATATTGACCGTAGGGACCTGCATAATGGACATGCATATTGGCACATCACATTGATCCATATTTGATATGTACAAGTTGTGCTTGTTTTGATTGAATTAATTTAATTGTATTCTATTTTTGTAGTTATTCTATGGTGTTCACATTGAGGGCTTCATTTTAAATGAGACTAAGATTTCATGACTCAACTTTTCAGAAAAGTCATCAGTGCTGAAGTTGATAGACCACCTTTAAAATGAACCTCCATTCAAATGAATTAACTACATATTGCAGTTAAGTTATTTACATGAAGGGCATCTGTACTTGAAAGTACTTAAAACATCATATCAGGTGTTAAAAAAAGGACATCTTACAAGAGTCATGCAAAATGTCACATATACTGTTCTTCCACAAACTGAAATCATCACTGGAGATATACTGTTCTTCCACATTCTAAACATTTTAACCCACAATAAAAAAGTATTTTTTGAAATAACAAAAAAATATTCATTGTTGTTGGAAGATATGGGTATGGTGAATTATTTGTCAACCATAAAACACCTAATGTGGTACACACAATTAATAATATAAAAATAACTGATTATCTTAAAATGGAAAAATTGTCACATATATGGTTCTTCGTCTGTAGGATTCAATTGTTAAATTATGAGCCTACAGTAGTTGGTTTAGCCACAAAAAAAGAAGCAAACCTTGCCGCTAGCCATGATTGGCTGAGATAATGAGTGGGCTAGACATGCTGAGAGATGAGTTCGGATTGGTCTGCCATATAGCACGCTTCTTAAGTGTTGCTCTCCACTTTCTGGAGGATCAAGTTTTGAAATCAGTGGAATTGAAGAATGATAGTTAAGGAGATGGAGAAAACACAAGTCCCCGGATTTAATCTTCAAACTAAAGGCAACCATGGCATCCGTGACAAGGAGAATTGTCCATTCCATTTATACGGGTAAGATAGTCTAGCTAGCTATATTTTCAGATATTACACATTTCAAATTGTGACAAAGTCATTTGCATTTCAAGTTAAAGTGTACTGTTAGCTAGCTAGCTAACGAAGCTGGCTGGCTCGCTAGCTAACGTTACGTATATGATCTTATTATTCGTATTTCAGAGCCATTTGCTTTGCTGGTTATAGTCTAACATTAGCTAGCTAACATTGAACCTGGTTGGTTAAATACAGTGGTAGCTCAACTAAAAGTTTATACTGCAGGACTTAGAGGTAATTTGTAGTTTAGTATAATACCCTGCGTCACTACTCCATTGCTCCAGACCAGCACAAGTGGGAGTTAGAGCATTGATTATGCTAACTGACAATGAATGGGTAACATAAACCAAATAGAAACTGATAATTGTGCACAACTTCAAAATTGAATTTCAATGAACTGAATGATGAGAATGAAGAAGGTGATTGAATTTAGAACAAAAAGTCTAAGAATTGCAATTCCTCTGTCCTGCACACGCACACATATTTTTTGTTACTACTCGTCAGTATTACTTACTAAAACTGTTGTTACACTAAGGTATTTATTCTAAGAGAAACTTAGACTACAATTAGGGTGTGGAAATGTTAGGATTATTTTGCTCTTACTGTAGTACTGTAGCCTACTCCCGACCGGTCATGTTGTACAGCGCCATTATGGACTATTAGCAGGACAATAGATACTTTGGCAGAGATGCGGGCGACAGCTGATGCATTGGTCCAGAGCCAGGCGGCATTGGCAGATAGTCACTCATCATTGGCAGAGGATCAGGCGCTTACGGCGAAGAATCAGGTGTAGGATGACGCGTTGAAGAGGGCGAGGAACGAGATGGAGTCACAATCCATACCAGGCACACATGTGAGCTCTGGAACTCCACCTCCGACAGGCAGTCAACATACCTGGCGGGTTCATCAGGTTTTCAGTTCACCCTAACATTTCCATTCCTCGTCTGACAACAGAATTTGACCAAATGCTCACCAGGCACTGCAAGGGCCGTCCGGACCGTTATGTTGTTCTGCTATTCCAAGGATGTGTAACTGAAGAGAGATACCACAAGTGGACACAGAATACCAACTGGGATGGATCTCGAGGCAAATGTGGATTACCAGTGAACCTCCGGGTGTTCGTCATTAATACTGTGTCTCAGAAGTTTCTGTCCATGACTGCAGCCCAAAAACCATTAAAGACAGAGTTAATGAGTACTTGAGATCACCGAGAAAGTCTGGACATGACCTGCTCCCCCTTATGTAAGGAAATAAGAACGTTACCATGTTTACTATAGTATGTACTGTAGGCTATGATTACTTGTCAGACTGCACAGTAGCCTAGTAAACAAATGCAGGCGGCTTCTATCTTTAGAATGTTTTAAATGCTTTATTATCCAAATGTTTAACCTGTTGAGGATGGGGGCGCTGTTGTGACTATTTATGCTAATCGTGTAATTTTTTAAACGGCTTCCCACAAAGTTCTTGATCGTACAATATGCATATTATTATTATTATTGGATAGAAAACAGTCTATAGTTTCTATAGGAGTTGAAATTTTGTCTCTAAGTGGAACAGAGCCCATTCTACAGCAATTTCCCTGACTTGGAGTCAGATTTCAGAAATTTTGGCCACTGTTCTGGAGTCAGTTAAAAGGGCACTGTTATTGCTATGACTATACGGACACTGCTTACGTCTTCCCCTGGATGCCTTTACGTGATGACGATTTGAATGGGGTCGATTGCGCGTTCACAGGCACTATAAATTAAAAAAACCTGTAGCTAGCAAGTCTTTTCTTGCTGCGTAATGCGCGTGGAGGACATCGACCCGCACTTGTTCCAAGCATTAGTGGAGGGAGTAATATTACTCTGGTCATGTTTCTACTCGTTATGGGAGTTAAAAACATCATAAGGTAGTTAATTTAAAGCGTTTTATAGCAATTTATATCCGTTTAGTGCGATTTTGGGACATTTATTTCTGAAACGCTGTGAATTGCTGGGCACGCTTCCAGTTCATCCCGAACGCAGTTGGCATTTCCACATGGCAAGAGGACAGCTTTCCACCAAAAGACGATTGGACCCAAGAAAGGATCCTTTGCCCAAGATACTGATGGAAGAACAGCTCAAAGTAGGACATTTTTATTATGATAAATCGTGTTTCTGTCGAAAAATGTTAGTGGCTTAGGACGCCATGTTTTTTGACGTAGCTTCGCTTGGCGCAAACTGTATTGAAAAGTAAGGATAATTTAAAAAATGTAATTCCGCGATTGTATTAAGAATTAAATTGTCTATCAATCCCTGTCCACCCTATATTTTTTAGTCACGTTTATGAGTATTTATGTATAAGAGTAGATCACTGTCTAAGTGGCGCACGGACATTTTCTGACCAGCTGAGCTACATTTCACATTGTCTAACCAGGATTTTGGTGGCTAAATATAAACATTTTCGATCAAACTCTATATGGATTGTGTAATATGATGTTACAGGAGTGTCATCTGAAGAATTCTGAGAAGGTTAGTGAAAAAATTAATATATTTTGGCGATGTTGACTTTTATCGCTCACTTTGGCTAGAATCAATGCTGGGCTGCTATGTGCTTTGTGCTATGCTAATATAACGATTTATTGTGTTTTCGCTGTAAGACACTTAGAAAATCTGAAATATTGTCTGTATTCACAGGATCTGTGTCTTTCGATTCGTGTATGCTGTGTATTTTTACGAAATGTTTGATGATTAGTAAGTAGGTAAACACGTTGCTCTAAGTAGTTTTTCTATTCCATTTGTGACGGTGGGTGCAATTGTAACCTATGCCATCTACCTGAAATAGGCACTTTTTTCTAACAAAACCTATCCCATACCATAAATATGTTATCAGACTGTCATCTGATGAGTTTTTTTCTTGGTTAGGGGCTATAAATATCTTAGTTTAGCCGAATTGGTGATAGCTACTGGTGTTGGTGGACAAATAAAAGATGGTGGATTATGCTAATGTGTTTTTAGGTAATAGATGTACATCTTTACATATTGTGTCTTCCCTGTAAAACATTTTAAAAATCGGACATGTTGACTGGATTCACAAGATCTGTGTCTTTCATTAGCTGTATTGGACTTTAATGTGTGAAAGTTAAATATTTAAAAAAAATATTTTTTTTGAATTTCGCGGCACTGGTTTTTCAGTGGGGCTAGCGGCACTCTCATCCTAGACAGGTTAAAGTGTGTGTGGGTGACCTCATGCAACCACAAAATGTCAGATAAAGCATATATTGTACAGTACTATATTTCTTCATCAGCATCTTTATGCTATCGTTAATAACATAATGATAAAAATACTCTTTCAAAATGCAGATGTTGATTTCCTTATGGATCCATAAATAATTACTATGGGAATAACTATCACTGAATGACAGAAATATTGGAACAAAGTAAGCTAATGAAGGTAAACAAATGGTTGTTTACTGGAAAATACTCATTCAAAATTAGTGGAAGTGACAGCATTCAGAGGTCAAGACAGCACTGCTCTGAGACAAGCATAGAGACTGGTCTTGATAAATCAATGAGATGTTTATTTTCACTGAATCTCCATTTGGGTATTGGTTAGACTACAATTAGGGTGTGGAAATGTTATGCTCTTAGTACTGTAGCCTACTCCCGACCGTCACGTTGTACAGCGCCATATTTTCCGTTCCATCCTAACGGAAACCCTGAGGGTTTAATTTTGAGTTTTTCTTGGAATAGAAACACCATAATATTAATCAAATGAATTAAGCTACATTTCTTATAATCAATCCCATATACTATGTTCTTAAAAAAAGTTTTCAATTCTCTAGTACAGCCAATATTGAAGGCTATCAAATGCTTCTCAAAGATACCCTCTGGTGGTCAAACTAGAACTAACTAGCATTAATGGTAACAATAGCTGACAATTAAATATCGTGCCATAGAATTCTGCGGCAGCCCGCAAGGTGTGCAACTTTAAAAGGAAAAACCACTGTACCTGCATATTCATGCAGGGTAGTAACGTCATGAGTTGGGATTGTGGCGAAAACCTGCACGGAGCCTTCACCGTGCGCTGACACTTTAAGAGCGCATCAGCAGTAAGGAAGGACGAAATAAAGACAGCTCGTTCAGCTCTTTGGGGAGGAGCTCTTGGGTGGCACGACAGTTTGATTGTGTGTGCTATGCCGCAGAAGTTTTGTTTGTTTTCAGCGTGTGTAGTTTATAAAGTATTTAACTCAATCATCGGTGTGACCGCTCTAGGTCGTGGTTGTTTTCGTTTGGGACCGCGCCGGTTATGGATCGCATGGATTAGTAGCAACATTGTTGCGAAGCTTTGACATACAAACCAACAAACCATCGGACGGTCAGACAGTACACCCGCACGCCTGAAGACCACAGCTAAGATCTCTCTTGTTCCCTTTCTCTCTTTCTCATCCCTCTATCGTTCTAGTGCTTTACCCTGCAACAGACCTTCTATTTTTCAAATGCACTTCCCCTTGAAGTTCATTAGAGTTGGACTATTATTGCCCTGCCAGAAGTATTTGGGTGGACATTTTAGTTAACCTGTCTAGGATGAGGGTGCCGCTAGCGGCACACCCCCCCCACCCCCACTGAAAAGGCAGAGCCGCGAAATTCAATTTTTTTTTTTTTTTTTTTTAATATTTAACTTTCACACATTAATTTAAAGTCCAATACAGCTAATGAAAGACACAGATCTTGTGAATCCAGCCAACATGTCCGATTTTTAAAATGTTTTACAGGGAAGACACAATATGTAAAGATGTAAATCTATTAGCTAAAAACACATTAGCATAATCCACCATCTTTTCTTTGTCCACCAACAACAGTAGCTATCACTAATTAAGCTAAACTAAGATATTTATAGCCCCTAACCAAGAAAAAAAACTCATCAGATGACAGTCTGATAACATATTTATGGTATGGGATAGGTTTTGTTAGAAAAATGTGCATATTTCAGGTAGATGGCATAGGTTACAATTGCACCCACCATCACAAATGGACTAGAATAACTACATAGAGCAACGTGTTTACCTACTTACTAATCATCAAACATTTCGTAAAAATACACAGCATACACTAATCGAAAGACACAGATCCTGTGAATACAGACAATATTTCAGATTTTCTAAGTGTCTTACAGCGAAAACACAATAAATCGTTATATTAGCATAGCACATGTGCAAACATTACCCCAGCATTAATTCTAGCCAAAGTGAGCGATAACGTAAACATCGCCAAAATATATTATTTTTTTCACTAACCTTCTCAGAATTCTTCAGATGACACCCCTGTAACATCACATTACAACATGCATATACAGTTTGTTCGAAAATGTGCATATTTAGCCACCAAAATCATGGTTAGACAATGGAAAAAGTAGCCCAGCTGGTGAGAAAATGTCCGTGCGCCATATTAGACAGTGATCTACTCGTATACATAAATACTCATAAACGTGACTAAAAAATATAGGGTGGACAGCGATTGATAGACAATTTAATTCTTAATACAATCGCGGAATTACATTTTTTAAAATATCCTTACTTTTCAATACAGTTTGCGCCAAGCGAAGCTACGTCAAAAAACATGGCGTCCTAAGCCACTAACATTTTTCGACAGAAACACGATTTATCATAATAAAAATGTCCTACTTTGAGCTGTTCTTCCATCAGTATCTTGGGCAAAGGATCCTTTCTTGGGTCTAATCGTCTTTTGGTGGAAAGCTGTCCTCTTGCCATGTGGAAATGCCAACTGTGTTCAGCATGAACTGGAAGCGTGCCCAGCGATTCACAGCGTTTCAGAAATAAATGTCCCAAAATCGCACTAAACGGATATAAATTGCTATAAAACGCTTTAAATTAACTACCTTATGATGTTTTTAACTCCTATAACGAGTTTTAACATGACCGGAGAAAGATTACTCCCAACACTAATGCTTGGAACAGGTGCGGGTCGGTGTCCTCCAGGCGCATGACGCAGCAAGAAAGAGTGACTAGCTACAGGGTTTTTTAATTTATAGTGCCTGTGAACGCGCAATCGACCCCATTCAAATCGTCATCACGTAAAGGCATCCAGGGGAAGACGTAAGCAGTGTCCGTATACTCATAGGAATAACATTGGCTTTAAAACTGACTCCAGAACAGTGGCCAAAATTTCTGAAATCTGACTCCATGTCAGGGAAATTGCTGTAGAATGGGTTCTGTTCCACTTAGAGACAAAATTTCAACTCCTATAGAAACTATAGACTGTTTTCTATCCAATAATAATAATAATATGCATATTGTACGATCAAGAATTTTGTAGGAAGCCGTTTCAAAAATTACACGATTAGCATAAATAGTGACAACAGCGCCCCCAGCCTCAACAGGTTAAAAGGGAGGTTGCTTGCAAGTTGTGTATTGTTATTTGAACTGTATTGAGGTGGGGTGTACAAATGACATGTGGTCGAGAAGATTGTGGACATTTTTAAGGCCTTTGTTGTGTCTATGAACACCCCCCCCCACATTCATACCCTCTGGACTCCTCCACTGGAAGATAATACAGATTATTGCAAATCCTCTGTTGATGACAGGGTTCTTTCTTGTATGAAGTTGCTGTTCAATTGCTCTGCCATTATTATTATTATTATTATTATTATTATTATTATTATTGTATGAGGTATTCTTGGTGGGGTGACCCCTGTGCTGTGATGTGGATTTTATAGGGTGTGTATTCTCTTTTCTCTCCACTGGCTATCTGGTAAACAGGCTACACTCTAGGCAGTCTCTTCTGCTGATGTGTATGGGTCTGGTAGTGGTACTCTCTCTATTCTACTCTTTTCCTTTTAGTATGGTTAATACCTGCCTGGCGCCCGAACAAAATCTTTATTTTTACCCCTCTCTAATAAATACCGCTACAGGATTATGGTTAATTGTTTAGCTAGCTAGCTAGCTAACAAAAGTCTCCACTATGCAAGTATCCATTTCAATAGAATGTCACTGCGACAACTGTTGATAGACGTAGCTGGTAATTTCGCTAAGGCTATCTACTCCGATTTCAGAGCACGGGTAAGATAGTCTAGCTAGCTACATTTTCAGATATTACACATTTCAAATTTTGACAAAGTCATTTTCATTTCAAGTTAAACTTGCTTAGTTAAATAAAGGTTAAATAAATGAAAAAGTGTACTGTACCACTTTAGCTGGCTGGCTCGTTAGCAAACGTTACGTGTATGATCTTATTATTCGTATCTCAGAGTCATTTGCTCGGCTAGTTATAGCCTAATGCTAGCTAGCTAACATTGAACCTGGTTGGTTAGCTACCTGGTGATTCATACAGTGGAATAACATCATGAATTGTGATTATTGCTCATTGTTTACCTAGCTAGCTAGCTACATGTCTTAACAAAAGACTCAACTATGGAAGTAACCATTTCAATAGAATGTCACTGCGACAACTGTTGATAGATGTAGCTGGTAAATTCGCTCTGGCTATCTACTCCGATTCCAGAGCACTCTCGTCTGAGTGCGCCAGAGCACAGAATAACTGACGAATTTACGAACTCTCAACACCCATTGAATATGGCCGGTGTCAGTAAACATTGGCAAAAAAGTGCAAATTCTTGCCAGCAGCACAGTTGCAGTCACCAATGCTCTGGATAACATAGAAACAGCCTAACTAGCTCTGCTAGGGCAAGTAAAATGGTCAGTGAGCTGTTCTCTCATTTGTGTCTGGAAGTAGTTAGCAAGCTAGCCAACGTTAGCCAGTTAGCTTGGGTGCTTGACTGCTGTTGTTAGGACAGAACGCTCTAAAAGAGATGGGTGGGGCTAGGGCTTAAGAGGCTGTGAACGATACTGAATGAGTGTAGACAAAGAAGAGCTCTCCAGTAGGTACCAAAACATTCAAAGGCCATTTTCTCAAAAGTGAGTTTATCAACTTTCAAAGCAAAATTACTTTCCCATTGTTCCTCAAATGCAATGTATGATATACCATTTTGTAGCTCTGTGTCCCTGCTTTTATCCACTGTAAAAAACACAATTTCAAAATTTTCTACATAAGACTGAATCAAGGCAGTCGGTCACATATTAAATACCCTTTAGTACGGTTGACCCCATTTAGACAACTGGTCGATCGTTTGGTCGATAGGCTGTTGGTCGACCAATATTTTTTGTTGTTGAGCAGTGGTTGGAAATATCTATATATAAAAAAATTATGGTACACGATCCATTGCAGAGGCCGCGTTGATGGTACACCAGTATCACCAGTAGTACATTTACCATTTAGTAGGCCTATAAATGTGTCCATTTGGTGATCTGATACTATTTCTGATTGTCTTAACTCATTATCACTGTGTAGCTTCTCAAATAAAATGTTTCTTTGCCTCAAATTACATATGTTTTTACATCCATTGAGAATGACCATAGTTCCTCAACGTAGCCTAATTGAACAATCTTTCCAGCTCGATCCCTTTCCATAACCACGCAGGATGAACAAGGAAAAAGAAATCTTCCTCTGATCCGTTACAAATTTCATAAAATAGTCCTACCTGATTACTTCTATCCCTTGCGAAAATAGTCTACAGCTGTGTCTGTTTGTCCAGAGCTCACTGGTGAATGAAAACTCTGAGGGCCCAGAATATTTAATGCAATGTTGCATGTTTGCTAGCACGATCGGGCTGGACCAAGTTAATAGTTGATACAATGTCTGTTTCAAGTTCCTTGCAGACAGGCCATGCGTAGTCAATGTGATTTATAAGATATTTATTTTTAAATCTGGATATTTTCTACTTGCAGGCTGCAATGTTTTTATTTTTGGGCGTTTGTAGGCTATTTTTACATATTGGCAATAGAAGTTCCTTTTAGATTTGTATTATTTTCATTTAGATATAATTTGGATTAACCACATGATATTGATTTTGAGATATGAAGACTTCGTTATAAATTAAATTGTTTAATGAAAATGTACATATGGAAATCATAACTGGCATGCAGATCAGTAGAAATGGTATGATAACTTGGCACTTCAAATGGAAAAGGTTGCCAACCGTTGGTGTAGCCTATTACCGTTATCTTTAAGAGTATAATGGCAGAATCTGCGAAGGCCAGCAGCAGCGGGCAACAGGAGGAGGTGTGTCGGGAACAGGTTGTTTTCTTCTGGTTAGGCTATATCGATCTCTGGCTCCCTCTTTAGTATTTTGTGTCTTCATTCTTAATCGCAGTGCTTAAAGGATCAGACAAGCTTAGTAGCCTACATATAGTTGATTTGTTAAAACATACTGTAGGGTTTGTCTATATATTGAAAAATACATGTTTAAAAATGTCTACCAATCGATTGGTCGAAAGAACAGACGACTCTTGGTTGACCAAGATTTTTTGTATATAGACCTAATCTAGCTCTGGGCCCGTATTCACAAATAGTATCAGAGTAGGAGTAGTGATATAGAATTAATTTGGCCTTTTAGATCCTAATTAATAAGATTACATGGGGGGACCTGATCCTACATCAGCATGTGCCTCAGCTTCTACTCTGAGACACATTTTGAATACCGGTCCAGGATGAGAAGATTTGCTAAACACTATGCCTGAATGCAAGCTAATTGTATTGCTCTCTTTCCTATATTTCACCTTTCAACTACTAGTTAAAAGGTCCAAAAATATCTTCTTAGCAAAGAGTGATTTCTTAAGAAATAATTTTGTAGGACTGTCTAGGAGTGGTCTGAGTGGTGAGGGGAAAACTGAAAATGAGCTGTTATTGGCACTCTATCTGGAACTCTATTTCTTATTGGTCTATTAACTAATTTACAGGTTGAAATTTCAGGCGGTCTTTTCAAACAGCTCTTACACTAAAAGGGCATTATCATAATTTTCCCAATTTCACACTATTATTCCAACCTCATAGTGTGTAAATATATACAAAACACAAGAAAATCACAGTAATGACTGCTCTTGGCTTTTAAGACCAGACCAGGTCAATGATCACTTTAGCCACTAAACGACTTCAGCTAATCGTTGAAGGGCAGCAGCCTCTTGGGGATGTGGTTGTGTATCCATGAGCAAACTGAATTGGAGGTGGCCAGTCTTAAATGACTTGCATGTTAACATTCCATTCTTCAAAGTCAATTCAGTTAATACATACTGTGTAGTTTCAATGACAAACAAACAGCAAGTCAATTAATATGTTGTGTGTGTCTGTGTGGGTGGAGAACATAGTTCTGGTCCCCTGCTGCTGTCCCTGCTCTTTGATGTGACCACCGAGGAAGAAGAAGGGATGGTTGAAGGAGGAAAGGACTGAGGAAAGGACTGATGAAGGGATTGTGGTGGAAGGGAGGTTTCTGTAATGATGGGGTTCCATGCACACCCACAATCCCTCTCTAACCCCCTCCCACATACCCCCCGACACCCGCTCCCAACACATTCCTCCATCCTTTACCTGGCAGGTGGTGAAAGGCTTGATGCTCCAGAGGAACTGGGGGACGTCCTGGATGGAGAGCTGCAGGCTGAGGGAGTTCCCCCTGAACAGCAGCGTCTTGGGCTCCTCCAGGAGACAACCGCCTCTCACCCGCTCGGCCGATGCCACTTCCTGATAGGGAGATGAGGGAAGGAGAGATAAAAGGGTGAGAATTACATTAAATCCGGGTGTGTTTACAGCGTTGCAGAACAGTATACATGGATTACAGAACATAGAAAACCAATATTACTCAGTCACAACCCCTCTCCTTTATCTGCAACCCCCATGGACTGCAGTGAGAAGCAGTGCTCTGAATAGGGTTGCAAAGCTACCGGTAATTTACCAAAGTTACTGGAATCTTCTGTAATTTTGGTAATTAACAGAAACTATATGGCAATCTATCGTAACGTTGTTAATTTATACTTGAATAACATTTTTTTTTTTTTTACCCGTAAAAATAATAAATTTATTATATCCGTGTCCGTATTGTCCGTGAGTTTTTAGTAGATAGACGATATGGTTCTAGAGAAAATAGCCCAATTAATGAAAAAAGCATCTAATCAACAATTACCTCTGCAACTCATCCAAATATTGACTTTTTTCACAACTGCCAACAGTTTGCTGCCAGAACATTGACAACAAATACATATTGACATAGTAAAATAAAATGTAAGTGTGTAAATACATCTAAAGGATATTTCTTTCTGAAACCCTCATATTAAACACCAATGGTATTCCCTAAGTTGATGGTTTATATTTAGGAAAATGTTTTACAACTTTGTCATTCTGTTTTATTTTAAAATCATCTTATTTAATTATTTCATATATTTAACATGTGACAAGGCCACACGGAGGGCCAGAGACACCTGGGATAATCTGAAGTACCCAAAAGGGCCACTAGATGTATTGTGACAGATTGCATAACATCCTTGAAAGATACAAAATTCTGGTAGTTTACTGGTAAACTTAAAAAGTTTCCAGTAATATACCCTCCCTTTGCAACCCTAGCTCTGAACAACTAACTCCCCCTGAATATCTAAACAGCTCTAACCAGTTACATTAAACAGCTCATGGGCAGATTAGGTATTCAGTTATCCCCCTTTGCAAGAGAAAGCAAGTGGAAGAATTGCTTAAAAGGCATTTTTCCTCATTTAGAAAAAAATTCCATAATCATGTCACGCTTGGAATGAAACCTCCCAAACACACAATGAAACAAATAAACAAATCCTGGCATCAAAACGTCCAATAAATAAGATCAGGCAGCACAATTCCCCTAAAATGCTGTTTCAGTTGAATTCATTGACATCACATGAGAAGCCACACAAAGAGACAGAAATCAAGCCTAATCTTCCAGAATAGCATTTTCTATTGATGAAAGGACTTTGGTGATTTCACGCTTTTTGGGTTCTCATCCGTGGGTATTGTTGTGTGATTCTCTAGGGAGACCTGGAGCTGAGTGTGTGTGTGCCTTGTGTGTGTCTGTGCGTACGCATGTACTGTCTGTCTGTCTGTCTGTCTGTCTGTCTGTCTGTCTGTCTGTCTGTCTGTCTGTCTGTCTGTCTGTCTGTCTGTCTGTCTGTCTGTCTGTGTGCATGGGTGTGTCTGTCATCTCCATCACAAAGTGAAAGGCGTAGGCCTGTGTTTCCCAAACTCGGTCCTGAGGAACACAAGGGGTGCACATTTTGGTTTTTGCCCTAGCACTACACAGCTGATTCAAGTAATCAACTCACGATTAAGCTTTGATAATTTGAATCAGCTGTGTAGTGCTAAGGCAAAAACCAAAACGTGCACCCCTTGGGGTCCCCAGGACCGAGTTTGGGAAATGGAAAAATCGCAACCCTGCTGGGCATCGCAAGGGAAATCATTCGTCATATGAAGCCCTAAAACCCCCACCAAAACAAGACAAATAAAAAGGGCAGAGTGACAGAGATAGAGAAAATTGGCTGGTGGGTTCCCCAAATGCAATTTCTCTCTATTCACCATGCAAGGCTCCCCTCTGACTGATGCGTCCAGAACTGAATCTGCTCCAATGAGCCAAGATCTGTCCAATCACAACCTCTCTGGAGAATAACACACAGATTTAAAGCAACTGGCTGCTGTCAGAGGTGTATAGGTGTGTGTGTGTAGGTGTGTGTGTGTTTGTCTTTTTGTGTGAACGAGGCAGAAAGAGGATAATGGGTGTCGATATGAGAGAGAATGAGAGAATGATTGAAATTAGTTTGTGTGACAAGGCCGTAGCTACTCTTCATCGAATACGATCCATACATCATCTCTTTACAGAACTAAAGAGAGAATGCACACACACACACACTCTCTCCCTAACCATCTCTCTTTCTCTTTATCCTCCCTCCGTCTGTAATGTGTGTGCTCCCTTGCCAGGTTCATCACACGGAATAGAATGCTAAAACACGTTTAATTAACACGCTGCAAATATTCAATTAAGCCCCAGAAAGAAGACAGGGGACGAAACATTGCAACGTTGTCTTTGTAATTAAAAGTCCCTCCTCGTTGCCTAGTTGTCGAGCAGTCTCTCTCTCTCTCTCACTCTGTCTCTCTCGCCCTGTCTCTCTCTCTCTCAATTCAATTTAAGGGAAATAAAAATGAACAGTAAACATTACACTCACAGAAGTTCCAAAAGAATAAAGAAATGTCAAATGTCATATTATGTATATATAGTGTTGTAACGATGTGCAAATAGTTAAAGTACAAAAAGGAAAATAAAAACATAATATGGGTTGTATTTACAATAGTGTTTGTTCTTCACTGGTTGCCCTTTTCTTGTGGCAACAGGTCACAAATCTTGCTGCTGTGATGGCACACTGTGGTATTTCACCTAGTAGATACGGGAGTTTATCAAAATTGGGTTTGTTTTCGATGTTCTTTGTGGATTTGTGTAATCTGAGGGAAATATGTGTCTCTAATATTGTCATGGCAGGAGGTTAGGAAGTGCAGCTCAGTTTTCACCTCATTTTGTGGGCAGTGTGCACATAGCCTGTCTTCTCTTGAGAGCCAGATCTGCCTACGGCGGCCTTTCTCAATAGCAAGGCTATGCTCACTGAGTCTGTACATAGTCAAAGCTTTCCTTAAGTTTGGGTCAGTCACAGTGGTCAGGTATTCTACTCTCTGTTTAGGGCCAAATAGCATTCTAGTTTACTCTGTTTTTTTGTTAATTCTTTCCAATGTGTCAAGTTATTCTCTTTTTGTTTTCTCATGATTTGGTTGGGTCTAATTGTGTTGCTGTCCTGTGGCTTGTGGGGTCTGTTTGTGTTTGTGAAAAGAGCCCCAGGACCAGCTTGCTTAGGGGACTGTTCTCCACGTTAATTTCTCTGTAGGTGATGGCTTTGTTAAGGAAGGTTTGGGAATCACTTCCTTTTAGGTGGTTGTACAGGTGGCTCTTTTTTAGATTTTTATAATTAGTGGGTTGGCCTAAATCTGCTCTGCATGCAATATTTGGTGTATTTTGCGTTATTCTCTCTCATCTCCGGTAGAGCGTGAAAATCTGACGGAAGAAAGAAAGTCACAATGTGGAGGCGTGACGACGGATATGTATACACATACACACACACACACACACACACACACACACACACACACACACACACACACACACACACACACACACACACACACACACACACACACACACACACACACACATTACATTTAAGTCATTTAGCAGACGCTCTTATCCAGAGCGACTTACAAATTGGTGCATTCACCTTATGACATCCAGTGGAACAGCGACTTTACAACAGTGCATCTAAATCTTTTAAGGGGGGGGGGTCAGAAGGATTACTTTATCCTATCCTAGGTATTCCTTAACACACACACCTCCTAGCAAGCTGTCCTGTGTACAGTTTAACCTTTGCATAGTACTTTCTATCAGATGAAACCTACTACTGCAGGCTAGCTGTTAGACAAGGGTTACTGACATCTTGTCCTCTCACAAATTACTCTCAGCCTAAACTAGTGTGATAGGCAGTCGGTCAATATATCCATCCATCCGTCAGCCAGTCAGTCAGTCACTCAACCAGTCAGCCAATCAGTTAGTTAGTTAGCCAGCCAAGTAGCCACCCCAGACTGATCGCTAGAAACACACTTTTATTTGGGATGTTTGAAATGGTCCTGAGGACGTCGATATATGCCTTCCTCGGTGCACACCAAACAAAAAAGAGCTGGAGAGCACTGCTCAGACCACTGTGATATACCAGTTCACAATGCTCTTTCTCACAAGCCCTGTGAATGCTGATGATACCTGATGCTAATAGCGTGTCGTTTTTAAATTATTTTGTTTTAAGTCTTCCCCAAACCATAGGTCTAACCTTGGTCCCTCTATCCTAAACTTAACCCTTTGAGTTGTTTTTGTTTTAACCCTGTAACCACACAGAATTTACCCTGTATCCACATGGAATTAATGCATAAAAAGTAGACATTCATCCAGGTCGAATTTCGAAGGGAAACTATGCGATCTTGTTGGCCACCCATCCATTCACCCATCAAGCCATCCATCCATCCATTCACCTTCTCCATACCTGGAATGCGTAGGGGGTGTCATCGACACAGTACACTCTGAGGCTGTATCCCAGTGGATTGGTGTTGTCTGCACTACCGAACACAGCCAACCTCAGCCTCTTCACAGCCTCCTGGCTCAGAGGCACCCCCACCAGGGCGTAGCGCCCTGGATGCTCCAACAGCAGGTGGCAGCACTGAGCCTCCAGCAGACAGTAGCAGGAAGTGCTCTCCTCCTCCACCGACATTACTTCCTGTGGGAGAGGAAGAGAGAAGAAAATAAGGAGTTAGGTGCGGGTTGGGGCCTTAATCTGATGGTTTTTAACGTGGAAAAAGCCTGGGAATGGATAAAGAAGCAATCAGCACATTGGGCATCGTGAACAGTAACGTGATTACCACATAACCGTATGCATAGGTCATTTCTTCTTCATTCTGTGCTAAATTCCCCTCCTAAATCACCTACTGCACCATCCCAGTGACCCTGTGGCCCTCTGTACTAAGCTTATAAGGCATGGTTAAACCCTATAAAGCCAGGCTGCATGATATAGTAATGTAATCCACTGGCCTAGATGCAACACCTGGCCCATTAGCTCTGCAGCAGACATAAGGAATCTACTTTTTATATAGCTCATCCTCACCAGACAGCCAGCCAGGCAGGCAGGGGAAAAAATGATGGAGTCAAACACCCCAAAAGCTTAGCAGCATTAAGGGAAAATGTGAGGAAGAAAGAGAGGAGTGAGAAAGAAGGTGAGGAGGGGGCAGAGAGAGAAAGACAGAGACAGGGGGGATGGGAGACAAGGGGAGAAAGAAAGCGAGAGAGAGAGATTGAGAGGGAGCGGGAGAGAGATGCCTTCCATCTCTGGTAATGTCACTAATTTCAGCGATGGTTCACATTTGAAGAGGCTGGCCTGGCATTCTGCCTGAGATAAAGGGCTCATTATTTCACAGTAAAGGAGACAGGTTGCGCCACGGCTCCTTCACACGGGCAAGACGAGGGTGGCCTCTCTCTCTCTTTCTCTCATCTCGGTCTTTCTCGCTTTCTCAATTTATTTCAATTCAATTACCAATCTCTCTCCCTCTTCACCTTCTCTCTCCCATTCTCTCTATCTGTCTTTAAACATTTCTCTCTCTCTCTCTTTCTTCTTTATTCCTCCTTTTATCTTTTCCTCTTCCCCCTCCTCTCCCTCTCTCCTGTCAGCATATAACCCACAGCGCGCACACACACAGTCATTCGTCGACTGGTCTTTGATAGCAGCCTTTTGTGTAGCAAGCGTCTCTCGCCAGCATATTATATCCTGTGTAAATGTCATAGGCAGTGAATAGGCCAGGGCCTTTGATCGTCACAGGTCGACCGCAAGGCACAAGGAGCTCTGAGCTCCGGGGTCAACTCTGCCTAGATGAGCTACCGGTCACTCTCCAACACTCCTTTGATTAAGTAAGTTAAACATTAAAGTTCCAATGTAGCTATATTATCTCAATATTAAATCATTTCTGGGCAACAATCAAGCACCTTACTGTGTTTGTTGTCAATCAAAATGATACAAAATAAACAAAAATACTTTGTTAGCAAAGAGCAATTTCTGGTGATGACACCATGACTCCATCCCACCAAAACAGTCAGAAATTGTAGGTGTTTTTTTAAACAGCTCTTACACTAAAAGGGCATTATAATAATTTTCACAATTTCACAGTAAAATTAATTTGTTGTGTTTGTGTGTGTGTGTGTGGGTGGAGAATATAGTTCTGAGCCCCTGCTGCTGTCCCTGCTCTTTGATGTGACCACATAGGAAGAAGAAGGGATGGTTTATGGAGGAAAGGAATCTGATGAAGGGATCGTGGTGGAAAGGGATGCTTCTGTAATGATGGGGTTCCACGCACACCCACATGCCTGTCCGCTCTCAGCAAGGCTTTTCAAACAGCTATTACAGTAAAAGGGCATTAGTTTATTTTTCACAATTACACAATATTATTCCAACCTCATAGTGTGGAAATATAAAACACAGGACAATCACGTTTTTTACTGCATTGGGCCTTTAAAAGAACATCGCTGATACGTCTGCTGGATAGACGGGTGGATGGATGGAGAAAAATGGAGCGTGTGGATTAATGTCGGAGCTCAGAGCTTGAGAGAACGAGGGAGTCCCTCCGATCCCACCCCTCCGAGTGGGATGTTATAAGAGGCAGAGTTTCTTTTTGAGAGGTTGGTTGGACTTGAGCTTTCACTACTTTTCAAAGAAGTCCATGCTAACATGAGTGAGTGAAATAGTTCCTCCTAACTGGCAGCTCAATGAACCTCAGTGGAATAGAGGTTGAGAAGTCAGTATGAAGAACAGAATATGTGGAATTTAGATTATGTGATTGAATCTTATTCTCAGTTTTAGGGAAAAAGACAAGGTGAACACTGAACATTCCTACTTTTTTGTAAGGAACAAAGAAATCGAAATCAACTGTAATCACAATCTAGTATATGGAAATGTTTCATTGGATGTGAGCATATTGGGTGACATTTTCCTTGCACATTAATAGCCCATGAAGGAAGCAAAGTTGTAGAAAATAATCGTAACATTTTAAATAGATGGCACATAATCAAATCCCCGAGCGGACAAGGTAAAAATCTGTCGTTCTGCCCCTGAATGTCACACCCTAACCTTAGAGAGCCGTTTTATTTTTCTATTTGGTGATGTGGGGTGGGCATTCTATGTTTTGTATTTCTTTGTGTTTGGCCGAGTGTGGTTCCCAATCAGAGGCAGCTGTCTATCGTTGTCTCTGATTGGGAATCATACTTAGGTAGCCTTGTTACCCACCTATGTTGTGGGATCTAGTTTTTGTACAGCTCTTGCGCCTTGGTCTTCTTCAAACATTCGTGACACTGAACAAGGCAGTTAACCCACTGTTCCTAGGCCATCATTGAAAATAAGAATTTGTTCTTAACTGACTTGCCTTGTTAAATAAAGGTAAAATAAAAAAATTATCTGGGCCAGTTTGGATTTGATTACAGTGGCAGGCATTTGCATCGTCTGGAACCCATTTTAATGTTGTTTACTTGAACTCCGGTTACATAAACTCATGGATATTATAAAAGGAAAGTTACAATATCAATTGTGAATTATACAGAGTCTTTTACACAGTTAGATTCGGAGAGAGAAAATGTCACACTGTTCCTCTAAATGTTCTGAAATGTTTTCAGGATAATCTCACCTCCCACTTGTTATCCTGTGTCTGCCTCTTGAGGCGGATGCTCCAGTTATCGGCGGCAACCTCAGCGCAGTGGGCTATCGTCATGGCGACGGGACAGGAGAGGTCAAGGCCCAGCGGACCGTACGTGACCTCTGGGCTCAGCAGGACCTCCTGTCTCTCTTCTGATAGGGTACTGCTGAAAACACACATACAAAAACATCAGGATGGGTTTAGACTCCAAACTCTCCACAGACAGTGTACATGAGAGGAACATGAAATCCAGAATAGGGCATGTTTCTTAAACAGTGGGTAATGGCTTTACATGAGCAAGAGGGGAAAAAGAAACATTGGCATATGGTCCCATTCTTGCGAACACAGAAACTTTGAAGGGCTGCCATCAGTCCAGAAGGGCCTGCACTACTACACATAGTTTTACAGCCCAGCGCTCAATGAAAAGTGATGTCTGCTTGACTTCATACTATTTGAGCCTCAACCATCCTTCAGTCCTGCTGCTGCAGGCCTGGGGGTCAATCTCACTGTGGGTAGAGTGGTCCTGCTATACCCTGCTGTCACAGGGCCACGCTGGTGTCCCCGCCTAATCCTGAGTGACAGGTCCGATTAGCGACCAGAGGCAGAGTCAGAGGAGTGATTCCAGCTAAACTGATTCACTGGACACTCTAATGAAGGGATCAGGACCACTGTTTGTTGGTGTTGAGTGTTACATCACAAACATCCAAATACTGACTGGCTGGAATAGGTCTGTTTGGGTACACAACCTGTTTTTAGGAGGAAACAAGTAGGCTAGCATTCTACTGTGTAGGGTAGGCTAACCATCAACGGAGAATAAAAACATATGCAAGCATATGACTGTGTTATATTGTTTTCTGAAACATCTGTTGAACACCATATGGGGTGAACAAAGTGAGATCAACCTCGCTCGCCACAGGATTTTCACTCTGCTTTATCGTTATTTATTTTTCAGATAATTATCAGTGCCTATTGTGTAAAATTTGTCTCCATTGTTGAAATGAAAGCAATCAGCAGCATAACATTGACAGGGGTTATGATCTCTCATCTAAAAATACAGAATAAATAAACCAACAGTGGTGAAAGCCTGCAGCTGTGCTGCATGTATGTGTGTTCATGTGCGCACGCATGTTTGTGTGTTTGTCTGTGTGTGTGTCTTTGTGCGCTATGGTAATTAGGCCCACTTGTTAGAGGAACATCAAGGTTACCTGCAGATCGGACTCTAACAATTAGCCTGAAGAGAGGAGAATAAAAAACATTTGCTCTTCAAAGAAAACATGACTCGGAGCAAAGATGAAAAACTAGAAATGTTTCATGGTTCTGGCTTGAGTATCTCGGGAACAAATAGAAATGATTTGTTCAATGGAATTAGGTTGTGAGGTGGATCAGGTAGGGTGACTTTGGGTTATTGATGTTTTAATAATGGATTGGAGTGTTTCATGTTGGAATGATTTGGCTGGCATTGTGATGCTGAATGATATTCTATGATCCACCGAAACTCTTATTCTGAAAACATGCAAACAAATAGACTACCATTTTCTAAGCATTAATTAGCTCCGTAAACAAGATAAAAAGGTCAAGTGAATAGTAACATGATTGCAAACAGAGAGAGGTTTGACTGAAGGCCACCTGTAGTAACCCCTAATCAACACTCCTTCTCTCACTCTCGATCGTTCATCCCTCTATTGCAACTCCTCCTAACAACCTCACAGTCTCCCTCTCACACCTCCATTCTTCGTCAGCCACACTTTCCGTTTTCACTCCCTTTCACTCGATCTCTCATTCACACTTGGTCACCGATCGGATCTCTACAGAGATCTCCTGACCTCGTGTTAAGGCCACGGGCTGTACCGTGGTGGCCTGACAAGGATCAAACCATAACTGCACTTCAAGGCACTAACACGCCGTGGGGATTTGATTGTTTCCTTTAGAAAAAAACATCATAACAACCTTGGATACTGTTCCCTATGGAGTTTCAAGCTTTTCAGTGCACAACAAGACCTCGTTAGCTCGCTGAGTCGAAGCCAAGGCTTTAACACATTAGATGAGGCTAGCGCCATGAACTACCTCTGCTACAAACACGTGACATGAAAAACACTGAAGAACAGACACACTTTCTGTGTGTGTTAAGCATAAGGCTCCCCAACTCCTCTCAATACAAACTTTCCAACTCAACTCAGCACCGCTAACTTCGACGGGTAACTGTTCTCCTGATCTCTCAATAATATCTAATAACCCCCACCAAGGCCTCTAGACTGCAGTGTGAAGACTTCCCTAGTGAGGAAAAGCCTCTCATCTCAGTCTCCATACTGCAGCCCTGGAGCCACCAAGGCTGAGCTGATCGATTCCTATCCTGCAGCCGAGTGGAGATCCACCGCCAACCGCCTCAAGTAGTTGGATTCGTCCTGAAGTCTGAATAGGAGGTAAACATTTAATTTCTCCCAGGTTCTCTCTATGCGCTTGTCAAAAGATTGTGATTGACAGCTCAATGGTGCGCTGCCCTCCAGACTCCCTCTAATGCCAGGCAGGAAGTAAACAGCAAACAACGTTATCGGGACCAGGCAGAAACCTAAAGGTGTGGGCTCAGGGAGATCAAGGAGTGTTTAGAGTAGCGCACACCTCACAGGACAGACACAGGCAGTCCACCCCTAAGCTCTGAGGCGTAAACTATAGGTGACCTTTGATCCTTATCTTTACCCTCGCTACACAGAAGCCTCTGGGGTGCTCTGAGAAGGAGGAAGGAGGAAGGAGGAGGGATGACATGGATTATAGCCACATTTGATCCCATGCAAGTGACAATCAATGTCACTTATTTAAACTCCTTGAGAAGTCGAAATGTACTTTCCTTGATGGGGCCAGCCTGTTAACCAGGTTGTCAGGGGTGATAAGTTGTTGGGATGGTTTCATCCAAGAGATATAACACATTTTTGGTCTGCAAAGCAATCACAAACAAAATGATCCAAAAAGACTGACTCATGGTGGCGAGATAACTTCTTGAAGCCTCTCAGAGAAAAGTCAACAGTATTACATTTCTTGTGAACGTCTTTTTACTGTCTTGCCATTTTCGCCTTGAGTAATAGCCTTGTGAAAGTCTTGACAGCTAAGTCATGGCAATGGGCTCTCCATAGCAGGCAATAGTTACCTAGAGTCTCTCTTAGTCTGTCTTGTTCTATTTGAAAAATGATGGCAGATACCCTTAACACTGAAGACTTTAACATTCACAGCCTTAACTAGTCACACAGGAAGGAGGGGGCTGAGCCAGCTGCTGAGCCAGTCGCTCAGGGCTATGCTGCAATGTCTGCAACTGGCCGTGTCTGCAACTGCCAGCCTCTTCCTGACACATCAAGTCCTCCCCTGTAGAGTGTGCATGATGAACTAAGGCTGCATGCTGGGCGGTGTATATAGTGGTTCGTCAATTAAACGTTTTCAGGTTACGCCGCAGTGCATTGAGGTATATTATGGTATATAGTACGGTATATTGCATCACCGCAAGGGGGAGTTAGAATGCTGATTATGCTTTTAGGTTCGGTGTAAATCATTGGTACCCAGGAGCTAACGTGTCTCTTGATGGATGGGTGATAGAAACCAGACAGAAACTGATCATTGTAAACATCAAATTTGAATGAACTGAATGATAAGGATGAAGAATGGCGCAGCCATATAGCCTCGGCTACTAAGCACAGATAAATTAAACTCAAAACATGCTATTCTGTTCTTTTGAAATATATTATCTTAGTATCATGTTTTTTATGACCTTCCTAAATGAAAGCCTCATATAAAGCAGACATTCGGTATTGATGCAGTGAGGGGCGCAGAGAAATAAATAACATTTAATTGGTAGTAGGCCCGGATCTAGATTCTATCTGAACCAATTAAAACATGCAAAATAACCTTCTAAATAGGCCAAGCCTTCAATAGTAACTTTGTCGTTGGTTTCTGAAGAGTTCAGCTCATCCACTCAAGCAGGCACACAGACTCACTAATTTATCGCTGAGTCTGTGTGCTTAACTCATTACCGAATAAATAACAACAATAGAAAGAAGCCTCTGGTGGCTTTAAAAATAAAAAAATCGCATTCAACTCTAAGGTCAAAACACATCGACTCCTATCGATTTACAGCATTTCCCTGATTCAGATTACAAATGTGCAAAAGCCCAATTAGCGGGAGGGATAAGGGGCATCTTCTAGTCGCGTGCGGAGCTCAAGTTTATAACAGCTGTCAGTCAAAACCAATACAGTGCTGTGAACCGGAGAATGGGCTACAATGAAAATAATCATAAAGGCCAGGATATTATATCAACAAGAGAATAGAGAATGGAACGAGTCACATTTGAATTGAAACTACCAGATTGAATTGCATTTAAATGCCCAATTGTATTTCATACAATATTCTGCCAATAATGAACTTCGGCTTGCTTGACCTTCTTCCTTTTTCTCTTCCTAATGAAATATATAATTCAATTGTAATCATAAAGTGTAGATATTCTCAAAGATGCCCTCTGGTGGGCATTAACGGTAAGCACTGTAACGCACTGTACCATACCACAGCATACCGCATCCTATACCATAGTATGAAGCAACTTTTAATTGAGGAACCACTGTATGTGGGTGTGTTTGTGTTTGTTTGTTGGAATGTGTGTGTGTGTGTGTGTGTGACAGTGAGTGAGTGAGTGAGTGAGTGTGTGGGCTTGCATACACCCGTGCGTGTGGGTGTTAATATGTGGGAGAGATAGTGTGAGAAATAGGGAAAACAGGATGAGAGATGGAGTGAGATGAAGTGGTAGAATGAAAGAGAGAGCGATAAGAGGTAGGGAGGGAGGCAGGCAGCATGATTCTCTGTGCCATATCTGTGTGTCGTGTTATACCTGCTGCTGTCCTCCTGGTTGATGACCATGTACATTTCCCAGGTAGTGTCCACAGCTATCCCCCCATGGGGCACCAACAGACTCACGCCTACAGACAGAGAGAGAAAGAGAGAGGAACAGAGGAGATTATCACGAGACACACGCACACGCTTGCACACATTTGTGCATGCACACACACACACACACGCACAGAAACACACACACACACACACACACACACACACACACACACACACACACACACACACACACACACACACACTACGCTCTCACTCATCCACACACACTGCCCCACATTGCTGTCTCCTGTCCTTTGTGACACTTTAATCTACTGGCAAGTTAGATTAGCACTCTAGGAATTGTTTGTGGGCTCCAGTGTTGGTGGTAGTGTGTGTTTGTGTGTGTGTGTGTGTGTGTGTGTGTGTGTGGTGCACTGTTGGCAACATTGATTTGAGAGCCCCAGAGACCCTGACTGGCCTCTCTGACTGTCACCTGCACTAAATAGACCTGACACCCAGCAGTGTGTGTGCGTACGTGTGTGTGTGTGTGTGTGTGTGTATGTATCTCGTGATCCTCTCCTCTGTGCGTGTGTGTGCCTCTATGTATGTGGTATGTGGACCTGTGTGTGTGAAAGCCTCCATGCCTGTGTATGTGCACACTTGCGTTTGCATGTGTACATGTGTGTGGTACATTGCCTTTACGAATCACAACCCTCACCTGTATTGGGCACCACCAGCCTCCCTCCCGCGTGTCCGAACACCCCGGCCGTCCTGAGTGGGAGCCTGGATGGCGTAGACGGGGCAAGGGGGCCGAGGAGGGTCTTCTCCCTCCTTCCTCTCAGGGTCCCCTCCAACCCCACACCGCTGTAGTCGGGCGCCAGTCCCCGGGGGAAGGTCTGGGGATGGGCTTTCTGGATGTGGTACTCGGCCCCCCTCTCTGACACGCCCAGGGACACCATGAAAGAGGAGTGAACTTTGACCTTGAGGTCGGGCAGGGGGTCGAAGAGCGAAGGCTCCTGAGATATGAGTTCTTTATCCATGGAGTCCTGGAAGCAGATGGGGCTGGTGTAGGTCCGTGACACCGTTAGGTCCGGCTGCTGGGATGAGTTGATCAACAGGGGGTTGCCTGGAAAAGAGAGAATACATGATTGGTTGATTGGTTAATTTATTTGTTGGATGATTGGTTGGTTGATTAGTTAATTGACAGACAAAAATATATGGACAATGTGATTGATGACCTCTAGTCACAAACTGATTCCTAGCTATCATCACTGATGGCTCTGAAAGGACTGGATTGACTAATAAATATAATCTTAAATTGAAATAAAGTGTATCTAAAAAGTGTAAGTAAAAACTATAGTGTACATAGTATAACGGAGATGTTCTGTTTCCAAAGCTAACACCTCATTTGGCAACCTTTCCTTCCAGTTCTCTGCTGACAATGACTGGAACAAATTGCACAAATCACTGAAGTTGGAGACATATCTTCCTCACTAACTTTAAGCGTCAGCTGTCAGAGCAGCTTACCGATCGCTGCAGCTGTACACATACCATCTGTAAATAGCCCATCCAACCAACTTCCGACCTCATCACCATATTTGTTTCTGTTTTTCTGCTCTTTTGCACACCAGTATTTCTACTTGCACATCCTCATTTGCACATATCACTCCAGTGTAAATTGCTAAATTGTAATTACTTCGCCACTATTGGCCTATTTATTGCCTTACCCCCTTACTTAATTTGCACACACTGTATACAGATTTTTCTATTGTGTTATTGACTCTACGTTTGTTTATACCATTTTTTTTATTTTTTATTTCACCTTTATTTAACCAGGTAGGCTAGTTGAGAACAAGTTCTCATTTGCAACTGCGACCTGGCCAAGATAAAGCATAGCAGTGTGAACAGACAACAACACAGAGTTACACATGGAGTAAACAATAAACAAGTCAATAACATGGTAGAAAAAAAAGAGAATCTATATACAATGTGTGCAAAAGGCATGAGGTAGGCAATAAATCGAGTAATTACAATTTAGCAGATTAACACTGGAGTGATAAATCATCAGATGATCATGTGCAAGAAGAGATACTGGTGTGCAAAAGAGCAGAAAAGTAAATAAATAAAAGCAGTATGGGGGGTGAGGTAGGTAAATTGGGTGGGTAGTTTACAGATGGACTATGTACAGCTGCAGCGATCGGTTAGCTGCTCGGATAGCAGATTTTTAAAGTTGTTGAGGGAGATAAAAGTCTCCAACTTCAGAGATTTTTGCAATTCGTTCCAGTCGCAGGCAGCAGAGAACTGGAAGGAAAGGCGTCCAAATGAGGTTTTGGCTTTAGGGATGATCAGTGAGATACACCTGCTGGAGCGCGTGCTACGGGTGGGTGTAGCCATCGTGACCAGTGAACTGAGATAAGGCGGCACTTTACCTAGCATAGCCTTGTAGATGACCTGGAGCCAGTGGGTCTGACGACGAACATGTAGCGAGGGCCAGCCGACTAGGGCATACAGGTCGCAGTGGTGGGTCGTATAAGGTGCTTTAGTAACAAAACGGATGGCACTGTGATAAACTGCATCCAGTTTGCTGAGTAGAGTATTGGAAGCTATTTTGTAGATGACATCGCCGAAGTCGAGGATCAGTAGGATAGTCAGTTTTACTAGGGTAAGTTTGGCGGCGTGAGTGAAGGAGGCTTTGTTGCGGAATAGAAAGCCGACTCTAGATTTGATTTTGGATTGGAGATGTTTGATATGAGTCTGGAAGGAGAGTTTGCAGTCTAGCCAGACACCTAGGTACTTATAGATGTCCACATATTCTAGGTCGGAACCGTCCAGGGTGGTGATGCTAGTCAGGCGTGCGGGTGCAGGCAGCGAACGGTTGAAAAGCATGCATTTGGTTTTACTAGCGTTTAAGAGCAGTTGGAGGCCACGGAAGGAGTGTTGTATGGCATTGAAGCTCGTTTGGAGGTTAGATAGCACAGTGTCCAAGGAAGGGCCGGAAGTATACAGAATGGTGTCGTCTACGTAGAGGTGGATAAGGGAATCGCCCGCAGCAAGAGCAACATCATTGATGTATACAGAGAAAAGAGTCGGCCCGAGAATTGAACCCTGTGGTACCCCCATAGAGACTGCCAGAGGACCGGACAACACATGACAACCATGTGTAATTATGTGTTGTTTTTGTCGCACTGCTTTGTTTTATCTTGTCCAGGGCGCAGTTGTAAATGAGAACTTGTTCTCAACTGGCCTACCTGGTTAAATAAGGGTGAAATAATAAAATATTTTTTGGGGGATCAATGCAGCTGAGTCTCCGTGTTCATGACAAAGGATTGGTAGAATATGGAAAACTTAATCTATCGTATCAGGCGGCTATTTGGAGCTCGATACTGTAGGACTGGGATTTAGGAAAGAGAGCCCTGGAAAGAGAAGGTCCAGAGGTTTCATATACTGTCCCAGAATACCCCAGAAAACACATCTGCTTAACAGACTGGTTGTGTATACAACACTTCAACATGGGTTTTAATACCATAGTATACTATAGTATTTTTGTGGGTGTAGCTGACAGCAGCATGCCAACTATTGGTTACCCATGGTTGGTGTACTGTTGCGCTGCTAGCGGCATCGGACACAGTTCTGATATTGGCTTGCCTGAAAGAAGAATGGCGCTGGAATCCAGGTGAAAGCTTTGATACCTTATTGATGTCACCTGTTAAATCCACTTCAATTTTTTTATTTTTTTCACTTAACCAGGCAAGTCAGTTAGGCCCTACAATGACGGCCTACCAAAAGGTAAAAGGCCTCTTGCGGGGACGGGGGCTGGGATAAAAAATATATATATATAGGACAAAACCCACATCACAACGAGAGAAACCACAACACTACATAAAGAGAGACTTAAGACAACAACCTAGCACGGTAGCAACACATGACAACACAGCCTGGTAGCAACACAACATGGCAGCAGCACATGGTAGAAGCACAAAACATGATACAAACATTATTGGGCACAGACAACAGCACAAAGGCAAGAAGGTAGAGACAACTATACGTCATGTGAAGCAGCCATCACTGTCAGTAAGAATGTCCATGATTGAGTGTTTGAATGAAGAGACGGTGTGTTTTCTGCAGCCCATTCCAGTGGTTAGCTGCAACCCAGGGATGTGTGTGCTTTGCGGACCTTTAACAGAATGTGACCAGCAGAACGGGTGTTGTATGTGGAGGATGAGGGCTGCAGTAGGTATCTCAGATAGGGTGAGTGAGGCCTTAAGAGGGTTTTATAAATAAGCATAAACCAGTGGCTCTTGCGAAGGCTATACAGAGATAACCAGTTTACAGAGGAGTATAGAGTGCAGTGATGTGTACTATAAGGAGCATTGGTAGCAAATCTGATGGCTGAATGGTAAAGAACATCTACGTAATCTAGCATGGGTAGGATGGTCATCTGAATCAGGGTTAGTTTGGCAGCTGAGGTGAAAGAGGAGCAATTATGATAGAGGAAACCAAGTCTAGATTTAATATTGAGTGCAAGTCAATATTAGGAAGGTGTTATGTTTTGTAGACTCAGTGTATAGTGGCCGTTTTACAGGCTCCTGTTTTTTTGTGGTGATCGTAACTTTTTTGAACATTCCAGACGGTGTCTATTCCACAAGTTACCACCGGCTAAATCTAAGACGTTGAAATGCCTATTTACTCTGTTCCATCTGACTGCGCAATCCACTGTCTCATCAGCCCAGCCAGGCAATTTATAAACTTGATTTCCACTATAAAAAGCATCTAGACATGATCTCACATTTCTTTTAGACCAACATTTAGTTTTCAACAGTGGAGATTTGTCTAAACCTTGCTCTCTGTCTCTCCGACATTTGCAACATTGTTTCAATATTCAAATTCGATTTCCAGCTGTCCCGTAGTAATGAACGTGTCGGGAGTTGGGACGAGGCAGACAGGCAGGCCGTGTTTCTCAGCCAGTCTAAATCATGAATCAGCTGGCATCATTTTATGGATATATACAAAGAAATGTCAATTGAAAAAAGGTCAAACGAAACCAAGTGCAGCTAGTTTGCTGTCTTTCCAGCTTCAGTTTGAAACGGTGTTGTTGGCTAGCTCCTCTGAACAACAGTGTTATGACGAGAGAGCACATTTTCTATGCCAGTCAAATACTTGTCACTAGAAAACAGTTTAAACAAATGCAAATGCAGCTACTGATGTTATTCTGGCTGCACTGTTTGACGTGACTGTAATTTAGCCATTGTTGGCTAGCTAGCAAGCAAGGGATAAGAACATTACCAGCCAGCATGGCAATGGAACATTTAGAACGAACGGCTGTCCATAGATACAGAACAAAAAGACTGACCGACTGGATTGTGTCTTGTAACCGAGCTGATAGAATGGATTACCAGCCGGCTTGGGTAGCAGCCCTAGATTTGTGTCAGGACTATATCTTGTAGAAGGATGACATAGTATGAATAAATTCATCAAAATAACGTTTTTAATGAAAATATGTCAATCATTATTTGAATATGTTGGTAACCTGTTGTATAAAAGTGATAATGCCCTTGAAGCCGGTGTTTGTGAGATATATTGGCACGGTTCGTCTTGGGCCTAACAACACCCGTGCCAATATATCCTCCAAACACCGGCTTCAAGGGCAATATCACTTAAATGTACAATCACTGGAGAACTAATTGGATGAGCTCCGTTCGAGACTATCTTATCAACGGAACCTGAACAACTGTAATATCTTATATTTTTTGGAAACTTGGCTGAACAAAGACATGGATAAGGTACAACTAGCTGGTTTTTCTATGCATCATTAGGACAGAACAGTAGTGATGGGTAAGCTCAAGGGGGTGGTGTGCGTCTTTGTTAACAACAGCTGGTGCGCAATCTCTAATATGAAGGAGTCGATTGACGCACACGTTCGTCACACGGTGACGTTATTTTGAATATTGAATAGCTCCCTGTGTGTTTATGCAAGACTTACCATTTCTTGTAGTCGCTGCAGGTCAATCCCCTAAAGTATGAGCCTATTCCATAACACGGAGCTTGTGAAAGCAGCGCTTTTCTACACATGAGCGAATCCGGACAAGAAAAGTGTCACGAAATCATCTGTTACAACTAAACCGTGTGAGTTACAAACTAATATGTCACCAATATTGAAATAGTGTTTACTCTCACGACAGTTTTGGTGGTTGGCTCTACGACATCTACAGCCTTTACTCTGTCGCGGACGTCCTCATTTCGGAGAGGTCTTCTCACAAAACCGACTGTCTAGACTGAACCCTTGGAGCTACAAACTAATATGTAACCAACACCGAAATTGGAGACTCTCATGAACATGAAGGGGTCAGTTATTCTGCTGTACAATGCACACAAGTTTCATGGGAGTCGTCTGAAGGTAACCCAGTACCAGTCTGTAAAAATTGTAAAAGTGGATAGAGGGTAAAATTCGTTTTCGTTTTCGTTTGTATGGATTTTTTCCCTAATAATAATGTAAAATTAACATCTGTACAGAAAGACTCATGTGAAGGCCTAATTACAGAGGAGGAACTACTTGATGCAATTGGGGCCTTTAAGGATGGGAAAACTCCAGGACTGGATGGCATACCAGTGGAAGTATACAAACATTTTTTTGATATACTCAAAGGACCATTATTAGCTTGTTTTAACCACTCCTATATAAATGATAGATTATCAAACACGCAACAAGAAGGTGTGATATCATTATTACTGAAACAGGACCTAAGTGGTATATATAAAGATCCAGTCCATTTAAAAAATTGGAGACCTCTTACACTTCAGTGTTGTGATGCAAAAATCCTAGCAAAATGCTTGGCGCATAGAATAAAAAAAGTTTTGTCAGATATTATTCATCCTAATCAGACAGGTTTTTTACATGGACGATACATTGGAGATAATATAAGGCAAGTACTGGAAACAATAGAACACTATGAAATATCGGGGACACCAGGCATGGTTTTCATAGCTGATTTTGAAAAGGCTTTTGATAAAGTACGACTGGAGTTTATATATAAATGCCTAGAATATTTCAATTTTGGGGAATCTCTTATAAAATGGGTAAAAATTATGTATAGTAACCCTAGGTGTAAAATAGTAAATAATGACTACATCTCAGAAAGTTTTAAACTATCTAGAGGAGTAAAACAAGGTTGTCCACTATCGGCATATCTATTTATTATTGCCATCGAAATGTTAGCTGTTAAAATTAGATCAAACATTAATATTAAGGGATTAGAAATCCAGGGCCTAAAAACTAAGGTGTCATTGTACGCTGATGATTCATGTTTTCTTTTCAAACCACAACTAGAATCTCTCCACGGCCTCTTAGAGGATCTAGATACATTTGCTATCCTCTCTGGATTAAAACCAAATTATGATAAATGTACCATATTACGTATTGGATCACTAAAAAATACACATTTTACATTGCCATGTAGTTTACCAATTAAATGGTCTGACGGTGATGTGGACATACTCCGTATACAAATCCCAAAAGAAAGAAATGATCTCACTCCAATAAATTTTTATAGAAAGTTAGCAAAAATAGATAAGATCTTGCTACCATGGAAAGGAAAATACCTGTCTATTTGTGGGAAAATCACCCTGATTAACTCTTTAATCATATCACAGTTTACCTATTTGCTTATGGTTTTGCCTACACCTAGTGACCTGCTTTTTAAATTATATGAACAAAAAATATTCAATTTTATTTGGAACGGCAAGCCAGATAAAATTAAAAGGGCCTATTTATATAACGAATATGAATTCGGAGGGCAGAAATGATTAAATATTAAAGCATTAGACCTCTCACTAAAGGCATCAGTCATACAAAAGTTATACTTAAATCCAAACTGGTTCTCTAGTAGATTGGTACGAATGTCTCATCCTATGTTCAAGAAGGGCCTTTTTCCCTTTATTCAGATTACACCTGCTCACTTTCGGTTGCTTGAAAAGGAAATAATCTCCAAAATATCTTTATTTTTTAAACAAGCCTTAGAAAGTTGGTTGCAATTTCAGTTTAATCCACCTGAAAGGACGGAACAAATAGTACAACAAATCTTGTGGTTAAATTCAAATATAGTAATTGATAAAAAAACTGTATTTATCGAAGAAATGTTTAAAAAAGGTATAATTTTTGTGAATGATATCATAAATAGGACTGGTGGAGTAATGTCACACATGCAGCTAACACAGACATATGGAAATGTCTGCTCTACCCAAAATTACAACCAATTAATTGCAGCATTACCACAAAAATGGAAGAGGCAGGTGGAAGGGGATAAAAGTAAGGAACTTGTATGTCGGCCTTATATTAAAGAACATAAATGGTTAAAGAAAAGTGTGGTAAATAAAAACATATACCAATTTCATTTAAGGACCAAAAACCTTACAGCTGTGCCATATAAATTGCAAAATAGTTGGGAAAAGATTTTCGATGTACCCATTCCATGGCACATGGTTTATGAATTGATACGCAAAACAACGCCGGATTCAAAACTTCGAATTTTTCAATTTAAATTATTGTACAAAATTCTTGCAACTAATAGAATGTTATATATATGGGGGATACAATCTTCCCAGCTCTGTAGATTCTGCTGTGAGGAGGCAGAGTCATTAGACCATCTATTTTGGTATTGTCCGCATGTAGCTCGTTTTTGGTCACAAGTCCTAGAATGGTTGAAGAATTGCAACATTTGCGTAGAACTAACGCTACAGATAGCAATACTGGGGGATTTGAAAAGCCATAGTCAATCAATCAATAATATAATAATTATTTTAGCAAAAATGTTATTTTTAATTTACAATCCGTGGAAGCTTTGAGAATAGGAAGATTCAAATCTTTTGTGAAGCATCACAGCACAGTTGAAAAATATATGGCAAATAAAAATCCGAAATGGATGATGTTGGAAGATAGATGGGAAAGGTTGAGTGGAGCTGAAGGGTGGGACTAATAACAAGATAAACAATGTAGGGCATACGGGATCTGTGAAATGTGTATAGGTGCGGAGCTATTGTGAAATAGCACAGTTACAAGTGGAAATCAAACTGGATGGACAACAGAAATAGAGGAAGGACTAAGAACAAACAAGAGAGAACTATTATAAAGTAGACTGTGTCTGTAAAATGTGTATAAGATGTATAAATTGAAGGTAAAAACAGAAATGTTTATCAGTTTACTCCAATTGGGGGATCGGTGGTAGGGTTTGCGGGGAATAATAATAAAGGTATACTCTTTAAAAAAGTATGTATGTCTATGTAGGTATGTGTATGTATATATGTGTATATGTATGCATACGTGAATGGATATATATATTTGCCCCAAAAAATATGGGGGGTTGGAAATGATGCAGAAAATTACATTGGAAGCAACATTCTTTCCGCAATATTAAGCTGATCCACCCCCCCCAATTTTTTTTTCTTTTTTTTCTTCTTTTTCTTATATCTCTCAGATATGTGACAGACACTTCAAAACCTTGTTCCTTATGATACATTTTTTGACTGTCTGTTTTGCCATTTATGAACATGTTATTCAATGCGTTTCTATGGGCTATAGTGGTAAACGCCAAATTCAATGTTTCATCAGATACATTTTTTATTTTTTTATTTACACTTACAGGAGTCCTAAAATTCGAATTAAAATAGCTAAATGCTACATTTTATGACCATCTTAAAACAATTAATTATGTTAGCTTAGTAGATATTGCAATCTAAGGACTGAGGCCTAAAGGGAGTTTCGAGGTTCTGCACACCTGAGTTAGAATACCTCATGATAAGCTGTAGACCATACTATTTACCAAGAGAGTTTATGTATATTTCCCATTCATCACCACAAACCGATACTGGCACTAAGACCGCTCTCAACGAGCTGTATAGGGCGATAAGCAAACAAGAAAATGCTCATCCAGAGGCGACGCGTCTAGCAACCAGTGACTGTAATGCAGGAAAACTGAAATCCATTTGACCTCATTTCCACCAGTACGTCACCTGTGCAACTAGAGGCCAAATCACCTTTACTCCAAGCACAGAGACGCATACAAAGCTGTCTCTCACCCTCCATTTGGCAAATCTGACCATTACTATCCTCCTGATTCCTGCTTACAAGCAAAAATCAAACAGCAAGTGGTCCGATGAAGCCGATGCTAAGCTACAGGACTCTATCACAAGAACAGACTAGAATATGGTTCGGGACTTATCCGATGGCATTAAGGTGTTTACCACATAAGCCACCAGCTTCAATAGGCCTTTACTGCAGTCAAATGACCTAGTAGCCTCATGGGTGGAATGGTATTAATAAACATAATACACATGTAAAAAAGCCGGAAATCCAGTGTTTCTATGTCAAACTGTTTTGTTAATTTTCCGTCTTCGGGGATGTACTATTTTTTACTATTTTCTACATTGTAGAATAATAGTGAATACATCAAAACTATGAAATAACACATGGAATCATGTATTACCCAAAAGTGTTAAACAAATCAAAATATATTTTATATTTGAGATTCTTCAAATAGCCACCCTTTGCTTTGATGACAGCTTTGCACATTCTTGGCATTCTCTCAACCAGCTTAATGAAGTAGTCACCTGGAATGCATTTCAATTCACCAATTCATGTGTGAGTTCCAAATATCTTTAACGGTCGCCCCCAGCGTGAGTTATTTTATGCACGTGATGTTAGAACGTTATCTTAATTCCGGAATGTGATTGATACGCAACAGTATATTTAATCTACGCGGCCCTCAAACCAAGGCACACAGCCTGTTTTTATTTATAGGCTTTTTTCAACTTTTCAATTTCAAATTATTTGAATTGAGGTGTGTTCCGCCTCCTCATTCATTCACATCAAAGTAATAATTTTTACCTTTGTGGACCAATTAATGTTTTAGACATTTCTGACCGGGACAAAATTCCCCAAGCACTTCCCAATTGTTTGTGCAGTTCAAGTCTGCAGACATTTGCGCATCTCCCGTCCTGCACACACGTGTTCACATCTACCGTCTGTTGCCTGCATCGCAGTCATAGTTGTTTTCATTACCAATAATAACTTTGGAAATGCGTGCGTTTCTATCAAAGTAAGTGCCTTATTACGTTATAATAATTTCTGCATGGTGTTATGTCGTTTCTACTGTAGCATAGTCTTTTTGTGTATATTCCTTATATCCGCGGACACGCGAGGTAACGTTACTCATTTCATAACCTTTATGGTGTTATACTCAATGATTAGGTACCTAGCTACATTCTGCAGAGCAGATGCTGGAAGAGTGTGGGACTGCTGTAACAATTGTCCACATACAAAGTGTGTCCCTTGCTGAGATGAGGAGCCAGCATGGTCATCACCACGGACCCGGACACCCCAAGCCCCTCATACTCATCAATGCATAGGTCCATGTTTGGCACAACGACTCAACCAAATGCTATTGTCAGGCTGGTAAGAACATTTCTTATTTTGTATAACGGGTCATTTAGGATGGCAGAAGCATTGTTGACGAAATGCAGTCATTGCAGCAGAACTAGGAAGCGATCTTGGGAAAAGAGGGTGGCAAAGAAGGGAGTTGCGAACAGAAGATCTGTGCTCCAGTATTATCTTAGGGAGTTCTTCTTTACTATCTGCATGAGAAGGACTGTCACCAGGAAGGTATACATTTCACTAATTGTGGGTATCCCTCCCACTCCTGGTTCTCTCTTCTCCTGTAGCTCCAAGGCATAGCGATTGGTCTCTACTATGTTTCCCACCAGCTCCTCTGTCAGAAACAATTTGAAGCACTGCCTCAGATGGAAATGGCAAGGGACATTGCACTCCAGACTGGGACTCATCAAAGCAAACAGCAGGGCCAGGAGGGGTGAAATGGCTAGCGGCCTTCCAGCTACCACAGAACTCCTGCACTTCATCCACTGTCGGTCAGCCTCCATCACTCCCAACATCTTCAAAGGGACCTGGGACTTGGTCAGTGGACAAGGTGTTCTCAGATTCAGGGTTCTCAATTGCTGGGGGGCAGCTCCTCACTGTCACTGTCAGAATCTGATTCCTAACTTTCAGACTCATTGTCAGAATATTTAAAAATCTCCAGAATTTCCGCATTGGTGAGCTGTCTCCTTTTGAAAGACATTCCTAATGCTACAGCTTAGCTCACTATCTACATACATAAACAACAACACTGAATGGCTCAGAGTGGGAGTGAGAGGTTACGTGATTGACTGACGGCACACTCAACTTGTATCAATAAATCGCTACCAGAAATGTTTTGTGTGGTAATTATTGATATGTTTACTGTTTTATTCACATGTTTTCAAGTACCGATGATAAATCATGCATTCCGATTCGTGCATAGATTGTAATGGGCACATATTATGTGTGTAAAATACTTTTTGAAGGTTGTACTGATTATGATGAGCTAAGCTAATTCCAGCTATGTGTGGAGCCATGTTTATTGACATACAATGCATTCTGGGTTTCACATAATCGTCTGTCAGACCAAAGATGTCATAACAAAATGAGGTGAGTAATGGTTCCCTCATTTTTTGAGAACTTCAGGAAGTAAATGGTGGGATGTGAACGATGGTAGACGACACACCCCTTCAACATGCATACTATAAACAGACAAAACTAATCTCTTATTATCTAGCATGGCGGCTCGCTGAAACTAATCATCGTCGGATTACTTCCGATTTCTAGAAAGTGTTAGACAATTATTTCGATCAATGGTGAGCTCACCTGTGATGTGATTAATTATAAATAGTAATTGCTATTAGCTAATTCATATTGTAGTTTATGTCAGCCAAAGTAATAAAAATATGACCGCTTGTGTTGCGTCAATCTTTCCTCAGTTAGCGCTTGGACAAATGTAGCCTATATTTTTCCAGTTTGGATAATTGTGTTATGCTATAGATACCTCTGTGAATATCTGAACATTGTATCCAAAAACAAACTCCTCACATTCTGGACATAACTTTGTAAGGACTGTGTTTGTGTAAATACTTTCTGAAAAAACAGTGTGGCCAGCTCAAATGCTGATTGTTCGAAACGGGTCGTTCTAAATGCGTTCTAAATAAGCGTTCTAATCACACGGGTATGATCGTACGCTTCAGGGACCACTGTAGAATGTTCACACCTGTGTGAAGGTACGTGTGAAAGGGTGTGCCTTGTTAAAAGTAAATGCATTTGAGCCAATCAGTTGTGTTGTGACAAGGTAGGGTTGATATACAGAAGATAGCCCTATTTGGTACAAGACCAAGTCCATATTACGGCAAGAACATCTCTGTAACGCTTGTAGGGTAGGGATCAGACCAAAATGCAGCGGATTTTGAGAACATTGAGAATTTATTCAACCACGAAGACGAGCACGAAACAACACTGGGAATAATTACAAAATAACAAAACGAACGAAGACAGACCTGAAATAGAGAACTTACATATAACACGAAGAACTCACGAACAGGAATAGACTACAAACAAAACGCTACAGTCCCGTGTGGTACGAACATACAATACAGACACGGAAGAAAACCACCCACAAACAAACAGTGTGAACACCCTACCTTTATATGGTTCCCAATCAGAGGAAACGACAAACACCTGTCTCTGATTGAGAACCATATAAGGCTAATTACCAATGGCCTAAACATAGAAACACAAAACATAGAATGCCCACCCCAACTCACGCCCTGACCAACTAAACACATACAAAAATAACAGACAACAGGTCAGGAACGTGACAATCTCAAATAAGCAAAAAGAAACGACAGTCCATCATTACTTTAAGACATGGTCAGTCAATACGAAAAATGTCAAGAACTTGATGAAAATGTCAAGTCCCTGTGCCCAAGAACGCCAAAGTAACTTGTCTAAATTACTATCGCCCCATAGCACTCACATCTGTAGCCATGAAATGCTTTGAAAGGCTAGTCATGGTTTACATCAACGCCATCATCCCAGACACATTCGATCCACTCCAATTTGCATATCGCCCCAACAGATCCACAGATGACGCAATCTCTATTGCACTCCATACTTCTCTTTTCCACTTTGCAAAAGGAAAACCTATGTGAGAATGCTGTTCATTGTCTACAGCTCAGCGTTCAACACCATAGTGCCCTCCAAGCTCATCACTAAGCTAAAGACTCTGGGACTGAACACCTCCATCTGAATCCTGGACTTCCTTACGGGACGACCCTCAGGTGGTGATGGGTAGGCAACAACAACAACGATTCTGTAATGACTTCCGTAAGTTGAATGCTATTTTGGAATTTGATGCTTATCCCATGCCGAAAATAGATGAGTTGATTGAAAGACTGGGAAATGCCCGGTTCATCAGTACACTTGATCTAACCAAAGGGTATTTTCAGGTTCCTCTGACCCTGGGCAGCTCTCGAGAAGACGGCATTCACCACTCTAGACGGGCTGTTCGAATATGTGCGACTGCCCTTTGGACTTCATGGAGCCCCTGCAATGTTTCAAAGGCTGATGGACCACATCAATCCTATACTGCAGCCTAGCTGGACGATGTGATAATCCACAGTCACGTGGGAAGAGCACCTAATATGACTAACAGTGTACTAACGCCCTTCAACAAGCAGGACTCACAGCCAACCCAAAGAAATGCACGCTGGGTGTAAGTGAAGCAAAGTATCTGGGCTATTCCATAGGGCTAGGGTTGATCAAACCACAAGAGAAGAAGTTTGCTGCGATCCAGGATTGGCCTCAACCAGTGAACAAGAAACAGGTAAGGGCTTTCCTGGGAATAACCTGTTGTTACAGACATTTCATCAATCATTGCAGGACCCCTGTGTGACCTGACCCGGACGGCCAAACTTGCCATGGTACAGTGGAACACTGCGGCCGAAGAGGCATTTCAGAAATTGAAAACGCCCTTATGCGCGGCCTGTGTTGTATTCAACGGATTTCTAAAACTTGTGATTGTACAGACAGATGCACAGGACACTGGAATTGGAGCTGTAACTCTCGCAAAAGAAGTGGAGGGAGAGGAACATCCTGTGTGATGTACATTAGCTAAACCAAATATGCAACAGTGGAAAAAGAGTGTTTGGCAATCAAATGGGCTCTGAAGTCCTTGAAATATTATGTTCTGGGCTGCAAGTTTGTGTTGATGACAGATCACGCTCTCCTCACCTGGATGAAGCAGAATAAGGACACTAAAGCCGGTGGCTCCTCAGCCTCCAGCCGTTCCACTATCGGATCGTCCACCGTTCGGGTTCTAAACATGGTAATGCTGATGCCATGTCCCGTATGCATGCCATGTTTTCTTCGACCGCTCTGACCACAGGGTCAACGCTGAGGGGGAAGGTATGTAGCGGTTTCAGGGGTTGTATGGTGGATGGATGGTATGTGCCTGCGAGGTTTCTGTGTTTTCTGGCTGCCAGGGCAATGAGAAGTATTCCCCAGAGGCAGGACTATGGACAGCTCAGGGGAAACTGCCAGACTGCAGCAGAACAGCCACACCTGTCTCCAGTTGTAATTGGAGACTAAACGGCAGACAGGTGAAACCAATCAGGGGCCTCTACTTAACTGCGCCCTGGGTTTGCTTTCTTGGTCTGTCCTTTGACCCCGGGAGGTGAACGAGGAGGAGGCTATTGGAGAGACTGACCATAAGGTGGAGAAGGAGGTTTACCGGAATAAGGGAACTGAAGATTTCAACATGGAGTGAACCTCCAAAGACGCAGAGTGGTGGACCTTCCACTGGTGACGATGTATTTACTCTGTTTGAGTTTTGTATATCAGGAACACTGCCGGTACCTGATAAAAAAATAACCATGTAAACCCTTCACGTGGACTGGTGGTGTGTTTGTATTCGTAAACCCTTCCTTACCAAGATCATGGCGCCGAAACCGCCACACTATGTACAACCATTTTTCTACAACCATTTATCATCTAGCTAGTTTGTCATCTACATGTTGCTAGTTATTCATATAGTTCAATGGGGGCTGCAGAGGGGAGGATGGCTCATAATGTCTGTATTGGAGTAAATGGAATGTGGTTTCCATGTGGTTGATACCAATCCATTGACTCCATTCCAGACATTATCATGAGCCCTCCTCCCCTCAGCAGCCTCCACTGATATAGTTATGCCTGTCATATTGAGGTATCTAGCTATAAGTTAACCTTGATCAATCAAATGGATCGGTGTAAGCAATTATGGTAATTCAAAATGCCCTTTAACCTGGTGTCTTCGCTAGACAGCCATAAAGAGTGGAAGACCGACAAAAAGACAGCAGTGCAAATGTACTTAGACTTGAGTATTTCAGCAACTCTTTTCTTCCAACTTGTTAGACAATCACATGTACCTACGGGGGAAGGATGGCCAGCCAGACAGGAGGGTAAATTTTACTAAGGCGAAGGAGGCTGTGCTGACTGAGATGCATGCTGGCCAATTTGGAGTGAAGTGCATGATTGCCAAAATCAACATACACTTATTCTGACAGGGAATTGTCAAGGAGGTGAACAGCTGGGCAATTGAAATAACCTATTGTTTATGAATCACATTCTATTATATCTGAGATTATGATTTCAATGAATGTTATATCAGAGAGCACACAATGTTTCAATTTGTCACTTTTTGCTTAAAGGTCAGCACCCTGTGTAGCCTGTCAGAGGTTTGAGAAGGCGAAGACTGTGGCACCGGAATTGAAGCCCATCAAAGTTGTTTCACCATGTGACATGATTGGTAAGTGTCCCAATTAAAATTTTGCCCTGATAAGTCATTTGTAATGGTTGCTTTATTTGACCACAGCAGAGTTCAATATTATTGTGTGTGTCAGTATCCTTACAAATATGAAAATCTGCATACTGTATGACACAGATACGGGTAAGAATAAAGTAATCTTCTCTCTAACACTTTACAAGGTTAGGGGTGGACCTCATCGGACCCTTCACGAAATCCAGGAATGTCAACAGCTGGTGTCTGATGGCGACCGATCACTTTACCAAGTGGATGGAGGCAATACCCATTAAGGTCAGTAAAGGAGGAGTACATTCTTAACTCTAAATTCCCTTCTGTAACCCATTAAAAAGGCTTGAAACCAAAAAATCGATTTTTGTTTTGTATGATACCCATCAAAGACAAGACTGACGAGGCCACCTTCAAGGCGATTGACAGACATCTTCTACACACACGGTTCTCCTGAGGTCATCTTGAGTGACCGAGATCATGAACACTGGAACAAGGTACGGATATTATATTCTGTCACCAATGTTTTTTTTTTTTTTTTTTTTTTACAATTAGTTTGTTTTTCCCTGGTACATAATCAAACAGATTTCAAAATCTTACATTGTCAGTAGATATCGCTTCCTACCCCCTCCAGGATTGGTGAATGGACCAACCAGAGCCTCAAGACTGCCATGGGCAAGTCCCTTGACTGGTACCAGGAAGGTTGAGAGAACAACCTGAAGATAATTCTCTTTGCACACAACACTAGCATCCAGGCCTCCACCGAGTACGGACGGGAGCCGCAGCTGTTGACTGAGGTAAACAATGCAATTGTATATACAATTATTCCATATACTGAAGTCTTTCAAATGTGTGATTGACTTAGTGATGTTTGTCTATTGCTATTTTTGTATGATGTACTTTCAGATCACTGAAACCCTACCTGATGTGGTGGAAGTTGTCGAACCAGATCAGAACGCCTTTGTGTACTACCTTCAGGCACGGACTGAGAAGGATGTGGAGGTTTTTGACCAGGTAAAAATGATTGTCCAAAATTTATTTTCTGGCCCTCCAAGTGATATGTAAGAAATGTATTTGTAATATGAAATATAATTGCATTTATTCCTGTTATCAATCAAGGTGAGACTGAACATCGACAAGGTGCAGGAGAGCTACCGGAGCAGAATCAAGAAGAGGGACCAAGTGCTACTACATCCGGGTGAGTTACTTGGTTTGGAAGAAGGACAAAAGGAAGGTGAGACCTGGGAAACATTGCTGCTCTTTCGCTCTTAGCTGGGGTCACCATCTGTTAAGGTGAATATTTAAAAAAAAATCTGCCTCTCCAAATGACTTTAGGACCACTGGCTGTCCAAGCCCCCCAGGAGGTAGCCCATCCACCAGAACCAGTGAGTTCGGATCAGTCTGATTCTCTGTGCCCTGAATCGGAGGGGGACAAGCTTGAGGTAGGCTATACCTTTCAAAAGTGTTGAAAAGTCTCCCATTTATAACACTTCACTAATCTATCACATTTTCTCACAGTAAAGTGTAACCTGTGTGTTTGTTTATGTCTCTGTCTCCTACCCTGTTCCCATTAACTCTGCTCCTGTTCTCCAGGACCTAGGGGTTCTGCCCAACACCCAAATGTGGATCCACCTGATGTCCTCCATTACCAACCACCTTCCAACTTTTCATTACATCATCTACTGTTGTTGTCATTATCTGCTAAGAGTTTTATTGCTCTATCATACTGGGCACATAATGTGAGATACACAAATTAACTAAAAACACTAGCACTGCAAACACTCAGAACAAAGAGCAGCAGTGGCTAGACTGCAGTCTCCCTCGTCAAGTCCCCCTTCTGAGACTGGCTGCCTGTTGAGAACAGGCAGAACCTCCCACCCACACAGCAACCACCTCCTCAATATTCCACACACCAAAAGGCTGTATGTTAGTCTATGATTGCCATGTGAGTGTACAAAAATCAGGGAAAATAAATTTGTCACCACAGTACCAAAAAATATAAAAGTTTATGTATTTAAATATTGCCAGGTTAGTTTTCACAGCTGTTTCACAAGGTGTTCATTATAGTAAGTTGTAAGGTAGCCTTTGATGGTATTTCTTTGTTCAACATTATTCATTGTTGTATCCTAGGACCTACAATAGATACATATAGTCAACCACAAGGGTGTACCAATGAGCTATGCGAGATTAAAAAAAGATGTATTTCTTTATTTTCCTTCTCTCTACATTGTTGGGAAGGACGTGAAAGTAAGCATTGCACTGTTAGTCCACACCTGTTTACAAACTATGTGACAAGGAACATTTATAGTGGTAACTGTTAGTCATCAGTTGTCCAATAAGTGACACAGTGAATGTCAATTACGGCTGGAGGGCAAGTGGTTGTCACTAGTTACCACAGCCACCAAGTCATAATTATGGCTAAACCCCACCTATTTCTACAATTTATCTTCTTAAAATATGATGTTAAACCTAACCTTAACACTGCTAACCTCATGCCTAACCCTTATCTGGCTGTGGTAACTACTGACAACCAGGGCAAACCCTGGCAACAATTGTGTTAAACAACTTCCTTGTCACAACAACAATATCTTCCCTATGGAAACTGGGACGCTAAATACACCTCACCATGACAACGGGAAGTGCCTCAAAGTACTTGTCACTGCAATAGAGGTGTAACAAACACCCCTCCAAAGCAACAACTATCTGTATAAAACTCTCCGCTAATGGCCAAGAGAGTGCGAAATGAGCTAATGAGATTTTATACGTGTGTGTGTTATAATTGAGAGAGATTCTTTATCTTTAGAACTTTAAACTTTGATTCCAACTTGTGTTTCTTAGTGAGTTGGACTACTACATGAGACTTAAAGCTACTAAGAATAGACAAACTTGTCTATTGGTTTTATTTATTGAACCTTTATTTAACTAGGCAAGTCAGTTAAAACAAATTCTTATTTACAATGAAGGCCTACCTCGGCCAAACCCTAAACCGGACGACGCTGGGCCAATTGCGCGCCAATCACAGCCAGTTGTGATACAGTCTGGAATCAAACCAGTGTCTGTAGTGACGCCTCTAGCACTAAGATGCAGTGCCTTAGACCGCTGCGCCACTTGGGAGCCAAATGGTTGATCAGATGGGAAAACTGAGGCTTGGTGGGAACCTCGATCAGTGATGTAAACTCAGCAAAAAAAGAAACGTCCTCTCACTGTCAACTGCGTTAATGTTCAGCAACCTTAACTTGTGTACATATTTGTATGAACATAACAAGATTCGACAACTGAGACATAAACTGAACAAGTTCCACAGACGTGACTAACAGAAATTGAATAATGTGTCTCTGAACAAAAGGGGGGTCAAAATCAAAAGTAACAGTCAGTATCTGGTGTGGCCACCAGCTGCATTAAGTACTGCAGTGCATCTCCTCCTCATGGACTGCACCAGATTTGACAGTTCTTGCTGTGAGATGTTACCCCACTCTTTCACCAAGGCACCTGCAAGTTCCCGGACATTTCTGGGGAGAATGACCTGAGCCCTCACCCTCCAATCCAACAGGTCCCAGATGTGCTCAATGGGATTGAGATCCGGGCTCTTCGCTGGCCATGGCAGAACACTGACATTCCTGTCTTGCAGGAAATCACGCACATAACGAGCAGTATGGCTGGTGGCATTGTCAAGCATGAGGGTCATGTCAGGATGAGCCTGCAGGAAGGGTACCACATGAGGGAGGAGGATGTCTTCCCTGTACCGCACAGCGTTGAGATTGCCTGCAATGACAACAAGCTCAGTCCGATGATGCTGTGACACCATGATGCACCCTCCACCTCCAAATTGATCCTGCTCCAGAGTACAGGTCTCTGTGTAACGCTCATTCCTTCGACAATAAACGCAAATCCGACCATGACCCCTGGTGAGACAAAACCGTGACTCGTCAGTGAAGAGCACTTTTTGCCAGTCCTGTCTGGTCCAGCGACTGTGGGTTTGTGCCCATAGGCGACGTTGTTGCCGGTGATGTCTGGTGAGGACCTGCCTTACAACAGGCAGCAGCATACCACCCTGCATACCACTACTGGCTTGCTTCTGAAGCTAAGCAGGGTTGGTCCTGGTCAGTCCCTGGATGGGAGACCACATGCTGCTGGAAGTGGTGTTGGAGGGCCAGTAGGAGGCACTCTTTCCTCTGGTCTAAAAAATATCCCAATGCCCCAGGGCAGTGATTGGGGACACTGCCCTGTGTAGGGTGCCGTCTTTCGGATGGGACGTTAAACGGGTGTCCTGACTCTCTGAGGTCATTAAAGATCCCATGGCACTTATCGTAAGAGTAGGGGTGTTAACCCCGGTGTCCTGGCTAAATTCCCAATCTGGCCCTCAAACCATCATGGTCACCTAATAATCCCCAGTTTACAATTGGCTCATTCATCCCCCTCCTCTCCCCTGTAACTATTCCCCAGGTCGTTGCTGCAAATGAGAACGTGTTCTCAGTCAACTTACCTGGTAAAATAACGGTAAAATAAAAATAAAATAAAGACCTACAAGCCCTCAGTCCAGCCTCTCTCAGCCTATTGCGGACAGTCTGAGCACTGATGGAGGGATTGTGCGTTCCTGGTGTAACTCGGGCAGTTGTTGTTGCCATCCTGTACCTGTCCACAGGTGTGATGTTCGGATGTACCGATCCTGTGCAGGTGTTGTTACACGTGGTCTGCCACTACGAGGACGATCAGCTGTTCATCCTGTCTCCCTGTAGTGCTGTCTTAGGCATCTCACAGTACGGACATTGCAATTTATTGCCCTGGCCACATCTGCAGTCCTCATGCCTCCTTGCAGCATGCCTAAGGCACGTTTACGCAGATGAGCAGGGACCCTGGGCATCTTTCTTTTGGTGTTTTTCAGAGTCAGTAGAAAGGCCTCTTTAGTGTCCTAAGTTTTCATAATGGTGACCTTAATTGCCTACCGTCTGTAAGCTGTTAGTGTCTTAATGACCGTTCCACAGGTGCATGTTCAGTAATTGTTTATGGTTCATTGAACAAGCTTGGGAAACAGTGTTAAAACCCTTAACAATGAAGATCTGTGAAGTTATTTGGATTTTTACAAATTATCTTTGAAAGAGAGGGTCCCGAAAAAGGGACGTTTCTTTCTTTGCTGAGTTTAGTTGACAAGCCACTGACAGAGTTGACAACAGATTCTGAAAACAGACATATTTTTGCCTCTAAAAATTAAAGTTCAATGCAAACATTTGTAAAATATGGAAAACTATACATTTGTAAATCCTTAATAAAAACATAACCATTCTATCAGATCTTTCAGCACTCTGACGGAGTGGACGTTAGACAAAAATCTGAGTTGATGTTTTATGTAGATTTTTCTTATCTTTGGCATACAGAGTTGCAATTTAGTTTTCTTCAGTTGCTTTATGACTCTTAAACCTAATTAAATGTAACATATTTTAACCAAAATTCATATTCTATTAGTTATTCCAATATTGTTTGTTTACACCTATCAAAAGTATAGAACTTTCCAGACCATGAGTGGTCTTGTTGTGCTACATGTAATGAGGACATGAATAAGGGGTCCTTATGGTATAGATGACCCTGCTCAATCCTGATTCATTTAGGATTTTACACTAATCTGACAGAGTTCACCAAATCTCCAGAGTCATGGAGCATAAAGGCATAAAGCCGACATGGAAATTAATAATATTGAAAGTATTTTGAAAATTCCAAAACCAAATATTTTCCATATAAAATTCCCCTAAATGTACATTTTAAACTCAAATAATGCAACAAAATATTTTTTTTCAAATAGAAAAATAAAGTTTCCCTACCGGACAACGATTGTCCTGACATTCAAGCAAATTTCCTGTGATAAAAAACAAGTAATTCATGGCTTATGAGGTGTTCATATACTTTCTGGGGGGCCCAACCTCCGGGGGAACCTCAACGCCAGTGTCTACTGACCATGTTTGAGTGTGTGTGTGTGTATTACTCCAATTCTCTGGGAGGACAGATGCCCAAATAAGGGGTCTTAGCTTTCACCTGGATTCATCTAGTAAGTCTATGTCATTGAAAGAGTTTGTCATGTTTTATACACTCAGTGTAGAGCAGATATATATAGGTAACTTCCAAAATAATGGAAACACTTGAGTGAATGAGGGGTACAAATTATATTGAAAACAGGTGCTTCCACACAGGTGTGGTTCCTGAGTTAATTAAGCAATTAACATCCCATCATGTTTTGGGTTATGTATACAAATGCTGGGTAGGCCATAATTTTGGCTACCATGGCTATGCTCCCATAGGATGACAATGCCCCTATCCACAGGGAACGAGTGGTCACTGAATGGTTTGATGAGCATGGAAACGATGTAAACCATATGCCATGGCCGTCTCAATCACCAGATCTCAACCCAATTGAACACTTATGGGAGATTCTGGAGCGGCACCTGAGACAGCGTTTTCCCCCATCATCAACACCATGGGGGTGCTGAACAGTTGGGGGGAGGTGTGTGTGTGTGTGTGTGTGTGTGTGTGTGTGTGTGTGTGTGTGTGTGTGTGTGTGTGTGTGTGTGTGTGTGTGTGTGTGTGTGTGTGTGTGTGTGTGTGTGAAAGAGAGAGAGAGAGAGATTGTCTGGAAGAGAGCGACAAGATCATGAGAAATGAGAGCTGTGTCTGGTCTCTGCTCCACTCCACTCCAGACAGGATGAGAGAGAGAAAGAAAGAGACAGAAAGAGAGCAAAAGCGAGAGGGAGAGAAAGGGAGAACGATAGAGAGACAGATAAGTTAGACAGCGCTGACAACACCCTACTGTGTCACTGAGCAAACCAAACACAACCTTGCTGTTGGATACAATTACTTTTTTAAATGAAGTAATTAAACACACATCGATTGAATGGAGCGCAAAGTAACCACCAAGGACAGTCAGTCACACACACTGAGCTTCTGTTGGACCACAGCAATGTGTATCTTGAGCAGTGTAAGTGTGTGTGTCTTTCTGCTTCAACTTGGCGTGTGTATGTGTGTGTGTGCCCCTTCCTGGCTCATCTTATCCAAAGTTCATGTGTGTTCAGCTGTGTGTGTGTGTCTCTGTGTGTCTGTGTGTATGTGTGTCTGTCTGTGTGTTTGTGTTCTCTGAGCTCACCTTGGCAGGCGGTCTTGAAGCTAAAGGACTGAAAGCCCCCAGTGAGGGCGGAGGAGTCAATGACGTCCACACCGTACTCGCTCTGGTTCCTCCGGTAGAGGGTCACTGCCACAATCAACACCACCACAGTCACCACCCCTGCCGCCAGGCCCGAATACAGCGCTACGTCACTGTTAACCTCCAGACCTGGGGGGGGGTGAGAGAGCGAGAGATACTTTAATCAAAGTATAAACATCAGAGAAAAAGACAAGGTATCAACTCAGAGCTATATTCAGAGTAGAATTCAGAAGGTCATATTATAATAGTGTTATATGGGCCTAATGATGGTAGGGTCAAGTCAAGTGGCATCTATATCTCTTGCTATACTGGCCAGACCAACACAACTTTCCCTGCTGCACAACGTTTGCACCTCATTTTAAAATATGTTGAATTAAAACGCTTTGGGAGAGGCACAGTAAAGTCATGTTTACCCCAAACTTTCACAGTAACCTCTCTAAATGCGCTTCTCCTGAAAACTTCTAAGGTACTACTGAAAAGTTTCTAGCAGGAGTTATTTTTGGACAGAAACATTCCAGGTTTCAACCTGCTTCCTTCTGTGGCTTATTGTTCTCCATTTCCTGTCTCCTCACTCCGCTGTGGTGCGGTATTTTCCCCCACTGCATCCTGTTAACGCACTAATGAGGAAGCTTGCTAGGAAAGTCGTCCTAATCACCCCAGCACCTGACTGGTGTGTCAGACACACACATATGCACACACACATATGCACACGCACACAACTAGGATTCTAATCAAGCCCGGCACCTGACTGTCATCTCAAAGGGCTGTTTCGCTCTGGCATCACTCGGAAGCCCCTTAGCGTTCTACTGGGATATTGTGTAGGGCGTTCACTCACTGCTCTAGAATATAGAGAAAGACTGGGCAATTCAAGAGGCATCTATGACATTTATGTCAAAACATTTTCTTTGCCCTATGTCATTATAAATAACATAGCGTTAATCTTTCTATTGTTCTCTACAATATTACCTTAATATACTTGTACTTGACAGTGTTGATGAAATAAGAACGTTAATTTGCTGTTTCGAAATTTTTAAAGTTCTTGAAATTTTCCGCATTGACTGACCTTCATGGACCGCAGAGTGAAGGAAAAGCAGCCAACAAGTGCTCACCATATGTGGGAACTCCTTCAAGACTGCTGGAAAAGCAGTCCAGGTGAAGCTAGTTGAGAGAATGCCAAGAGTGTGCAAAGCTGTCATCAAGGCAAAGGGTGGCTACTTTGAAGAATCTAAAATGTTAAATATATTTAGATTTTTTTAACACTTTTTTGGTTACCACATGATTCCATATGTGTTATTTCATAGTTTTGATGTCTTCACTATTATTCTACAACTTAGAAGAGAGTAAAAACAAAGAAAAAGGAGAGCCAGTTTCATTATAGCGCTTGATGTTTTTTGCGACTGCACTTGAAGAAACTTTAAAAGTTCTTGAAATTTTCCACATTGACTGACCTTCATGTCTTAAAGTAATGATGGACTGTCGTTTCTCTTTGCTTATCTGAGCTGTTCTTGCCATAATATTGACTTGGTCTTTTACCAAACAGGGCTATGCTGTATACCACCCCTACCTTGTCACAACACAACTGATTGGCTCATATGCATTCCAGGTGACTACTTCATGAAGCTGGTTGAGAGAATGCCAGGAGTGTGCAAAGCTGTCATCAAGGCAAAGGGTGGCTACTTTGAAGAATCTCAACACTGTTTAACAGTTTTTGGGTTACTACATGATTCCATATGTGTTATTTCATAGTTTTTAGTCTTCACTATTATTCTCCAATGTAGAAAATAGTAAAAATAAAGAAAAACCCTTGAATGAGTAGGTGTGTCCAAACTTTTGACAGGTGCTGTATATGGTAGAGACATAGGGTTTGGACAATTTTTCTGACACAATTCTCTATTGATTTGTATAAACCTTGAATGAATTAATACTTTTATGGGTGAACACCCTATATTGTGACAAGACCAGTTCATTACATTAGCTCATCTGCAATGATTATGCTGTATCCAGTCTCACCAGTACACCACAACAGATTTAAAAAAAGTTTGTTTGTGTGTAAAGAGAAGCACTGCTGGCTTAGCTTGTTTTCCAAAGATAATGAGATCTGCACAGGAACAGGACTGAGAAAATCTCTAAGTAGACTGAAGCTCCAAGAAAAGGAGCATTTGCCAAAATATGCAAAAGAGGCATTAGCAGCTAAAAGTGGCAGGTTAATTGGGGGCTCGCTAAGTTTTGGCAGACTGGCTGACTGGCTGCGTCTTTTTCCCTCACTCCCACGAAGAAGAAAACAAAACTAAAACTGTGACAGTTGTGGTGTCACAAGTAAAAATGTGACAGTTGTGGTGTCACAAGTAATTGGCATTAAAATAGCATTTTATGATTAAGATCATTATTTTGATGGTGTTCATTGTGATAATAAGGTTTCATGTATAGGTTGTTATGAATAAAAAGACACAATAAGGTGCAGAGCATTCGATTTGCCTGCTGGGGGACAAGAAGATACCAGCTCTGCTAATTGACAACTGCATGCCATTTTCAAAGGATTGTTTAATAAATGTTAACTATTTGGTTGTAGACCTCCCAAAGGCCCTGCATCGCAGTGCTAGCTGTGCCACTAGAGATTCTGGGTCCAGGCTCTGCCGCAACTGGCCGTGACTTGTAGACCCATGGGACGGCGCACAACTGGCCCAGCGTCGACCGTGTTAGGGGAAGGTTTGGCCGGCAGGGATGTCCTTGTCCCATCGCGCACTAGCGACTCGTGTGGCGGGCCGGGCGCAGTGGACGCTGACACGGTCGCCAGGTGTACGGTGTTTCCTCCGACAGATTGGTGCGGCTGGCTTCCGGGTTAGGTGGGCATTGTGTCAAGAAGCAGTGTGCCTTGGCTGGGTTGTGTTTCGGAGGAAGCACAGGTCTCTCGACCTTCGCCTCTCCTGAGTCCGTACTTGGTACGTCCAATGTAATTGGATACCACCATATTGGGGAGAAAAAGGGGTCCATTTTTAAAATAAAATTAATAATTAAAAGAATAATCATCTTTGGCTGTAATATCATCACCTCTCGAAAAGCATAAATCAGAAATACACAGTTCCGATTATTCCATTCAAAACAATTGCGCACATTTACAGCCGCTCTATCATCCGAGTTATACAGCAGTCACTGCATGCTGTTCATGATCAATAAACATCAATTGATCATGTCACTTCAGATACGTGAGGGTAGCCTGACAATATCTCTCAATATTGGCCACCATTAACTGGATATTTGAGTGATATAAAATCAAATGAACTATACCTGACAACTATGGTTTAGGTTATTTCCCATCCTTTGTGGGCTCTGCCTGTCAAGCAGCAGAAGGGTGCGTTTGCCAACGTACTGTTAGCTGGTAATGTTTACAAGCTACCGGTAGAAACTTTGTTCAATTGGCTAAACATAGTGGTAAGTAGACCCATTTTAACTGAGGAAACTACCGTAACGGTGTAGTTAATAACGATAGGATAATGATGCTGGTGGAAAGATAATGTTCAATATTGGTGATATGATCATGTTTGTGGGAATAATGGATCTGGATCATGATGTTGGAGTTCTGGGTTGGAGAGTTGTATCTGTGAGAGGTGGCATGACAACATATAAATGGCTGTTATAGCAGAGTAGCCATAGTGGTTTTTGTGTGCTACATTGTGTTCTAAAGTAGGATGGTGGTTGGGGAGAACTCACCCTGTGGCTTGGCGTCGTGTAGCAGCTTTCGATCTGCAAAGACACAGAGACACCATGTCATTTCACTTCTACTTGAATGGAATAATACAGGATGTAACCTGCAGTTGTTTTACAACGAGCACCCTTAAGTGTGTGTGTGTGTGTGTGTGTGTGTGTGTGTGTGTGTGTGTGTGTGTGTGTGTGTGTGTGTGTGTGTGTTTGTCGTGGTAGTGAGATTGGCCCAGTGATAATACTCTTTATGACACGGGCAGTGTATGTGTGTGCGTGCACGTGTGTACATGCCCAAATGTGATCATGATCTCAATGTGTGTGTCTTACAGTTGGCAATGAGATTGGCTCGGTGATAGGATTTTCTATCACCCAGGGGTTTTATCGAGCGCGTGTGTCTGTGTGAGTGTGTGTGGATATTGACATGAAGAACATAAGGCTGATTGTCTTCCCGCATCTCCCTCAGGGAGGATGAGAACGGATGGATGATTAAAAAATGACTTGAGAAAATATGGGCATCAGAAGAATTAAAAAATAAGTATGGACTTTCATCCAGTGTGTGGATTACAGGGGGGCCATGAACTCATGAGACATGAGCTCCCCTATATGTAACAAAAGGCATTAAGTTAATAAGTTAATCATTCTCCTATTCTCTCATTTGTATTTGCGTCCAATATTTCAGCCCGTTTTCAGGTGTCCTGACTTTTGTTTTGACAAAAAAGGTCAATTTGTCAGCAAAACCCATACATTAATTCAGGCTAATGGAGTGTAGGTCTAATTAACATCCCTCAATGTCATTAGACTGTTTGGTGTTTTATAACTAATGTGCACTGTTTGGATGCTGGAATTATTTGGGAGTGGATTGTATTATGAACGTGCGCAGGTAGCCTACTTTTTGAAGTGACAATTGTTGTGTTCATGCCACAATAAAAGGTAAGACATTTTTACTGTTAAAATACACGTCTTAACTTAGGCCCATAAAACGTTTCTATACAAAATAAAAATAAAAATACTAAGTCCCCTGAAAAAATGCCCTTGAATGTCACGATATAATTGAAACTCTGCTTCCATACCATGCTGTCAAACCACTGTATGTGGGTCACTGCTTATGGCAGCACTAAGGAACTAAGGATGGATTTGTCCACAGCACTGCTGGTGTTGCAACTGGAAACGAGCCAGCCAATAGAAGACTACTCTGTCTTTGGCAATGTTTTAATTCTCAACAAAATAAGTGTGGTATTGACGATGATGATGACGATAATGATGATGATCCCTATGATGAACATTCTGCCGATCACAAAGACGATGATGGTGAAGATTATAATGAAGATTTGAATGATGACAATATCTACCAGATGAAGCTGCATGTGACATTACTCACTCTGAGTGCAGAGGCCCCCGGTGCAGTTATCTGTTCCCAGGGCGGCCCCGTCACACAGCCTGCCTCCATGTTTAGGCTCCGGGGCTGTACATTCTCTGCTGCGCTGCCTCGCACACTCCGCACTGCACACCGTCCATTCTGTCCACTCTCCCCAGCCACCATCCACTGAGAGGGAAGGTAGGGTTAAAAAAACACTCACGCTTAATACAGGCATGTACACACACGCGCACACGCATGTACACACACGCGTACACACACGCGCATACACATGCGCGCACAAATTCACACACACACGCGCACACACGCACGCACACACGCGCGCGCACACACATAGAGAGAGAGAGACACACACAGAACCTTAGACCCAACACATATCATACATTCCTAGATTTTGGAAACAGCTGAGCGGAACATAACTGCACCCCCCATATGGACCTTACCGATAGAGCACATACAATGGACCAGCCCTATAGCCCACCACACAAAACCCCCTCTTCTTTCTCTCCAGGGCAGATATTAGAAAAGTACCATGTTATGTTCTATTCTGGTGCTGACTCAAGCCAGAAAAGACAGTTTTATTTTTGTCTTGTTCCATCAAGTCTCCTTTACCACCTTACCAATTCCATAGGTTTTCAAGGTTTCCCTTTGCCTTGCTAATCTAAATGCAAATGCTGTGTTTGCACACTGGCTGAGACTCACAGAGAGAGAAAGTCTTGTGGAGGAGAGAGAGTTGAGAGAGGACGAGAGAGAGAGAGAGAGAGAGGACGAGAGAGAGAGAGAGAGGACGAGAGAGAGAGAGAGAGAGAGAGAGAGAGAGAGAGAGAGAGAGAGAGAGAGAGAGAGAGAGAGAGAGAGAGAGAGAGAGAGAGGGGGGGGCTTATGGACAAGAAAGAGAGGAAAGGGACAGAAAGAGAGAGAGAGAGAATAAGAGAGGGAGAGAATGAGAGAGAGAAGAGTGGTTTCAGATGAATGGAGATTGTGTTGGCGGGAGAGTGCTGCCCTCGCCAGATAACTTTTTCCCTTTTCTCCAACACGTTTCCCTGGTGATTGGTACGGTGGTCTGAAACCATACATTTCACCGCATGTAGAGGAACACTTGGACAGCGCTGATTAGACAGATGCTCTGATAACGGGCACCACTCCTTCTCTCTTGCTCTGTCTTTCTTTCTTTCACTTTCTCTGTAAGGGCTATTCTACATCCTGCTGTTGTTAACTATCCTGCACTCAAGTTCCTTTTCTCTTTCTCCCTTTTTCTCTCTGCTTCACTTTTTCTTAACCTTTTTCTTTTCAAGTTTCAAGTTCTATTGTCACATGCACAAGTACAGGGAAATGCCTTTCTTGCAAGCTCTTTCCCAACAATGCAGTAATCAATGTCAGTAGTACAATAAATTAAAGTCGAACAAAAACACACGAGAAATAGAAATAAGAAGAACACGAGAAAGTAAGTAAGCTACATACAGGGTCAGTTCCAGGGTCAGAGCCAACACCATATTTACAATGTACAGGGATACTGGAAGGGTAGGGGTAAATATGTCTAGGGTTATGTGATTAGGCATCAACATATACAGTTGAAGTCGGAAGTTTACATACACTTACAGTGGGGCAAAAAAGTATTTAGTCAGCCATCAATTGTGCAAGTTCTCCCACTTAAAAATATGAGAGAGGCCTGTAATTTTCATCATAGGTACACTTCAACTATGACAGACAAAATGAGAAAAACAAATCCAGAAAATCACATTGTAGGATTTTTTATGAATTTATTTGCAAATTATGGTGGAAAATAAGTATTTGGTCACCTACAAACAAGCAAGATTTCTGGCTCTCACAGACCTGTAACTTCTTCTTTAAGAGGCTCCTCTGTCCTCCACTCGTTACCTGTATTAATGGCACCTGTTTGAACTTGTTATCAGTATAAAAGACACCTGTCCACAACCTCAAACAGTCACACTCCAAACTCCACTATGGCCAAGACCAAAGAGCTGTCAAAGGACACCAGAAACAAAATTGTAGACCTGCACCAGGCTGGGAAGACTGAATCTGCAATAGGTAAGCAGCTTGGTTTGAAGAAATCAACTGTGGGAGCAATTATTAGGAAATGGAAGACATACAAGACCACTGATAATGTCCCTCGATCTGGGGCTCCACGCAAGATCTCACCCCGTGGGGTCAAAATGATCACAAGAACAGTGAGCAAAAATCCCAGAACCACACGGGGGGTCCTAGTGAATGACCTGCAGAGAGCTGGGACCAAAGTAACAAAGCCTACCATCAGTAACACACTACGCCGCCAGGGACTCAAATCCTGCAGTGCCAGACGTGTCCCCCTGCTTAAGCCAGTACATGTCCAGGCCCGTCTGAAGTTTGCTAGAGAGCATTTGAATGATCCAGAAGAAGATTGGGAGAATGTCATATGGTCAGATGAAACCAAAATATAACTTTTTGGTAAAAACTCAACTCGTCGTGTTTGGAGGACAAAGAATGCTGGGTTGCATCCAAAACACACCATACCTACTGTGAAGCATGGGGGTGGAAACATCATGCTTTGGGGCTGTTTTTCTGCAAAGGGACCAGGACGACTGATCCTTGTAAAGGAAAGAATGAATGGGGCCCTGTATCGTGAGATTTTGAGTGAAAACCTCCTTCCATCAGCAAGGGCATTGAAGATGAAACGTGGCTGGGTCTTTCAGCATGACAATGATCCCAAACACACCGCCCGGGCAACGAAGGAGTGGCTTCGTAAGAAGCATTTCAAGGTCCTGGAGTGGCCTAGCCAGTCTCCAGATCTCAACCCCATAGAAAATCTTTGGAGGGAGTTAAAAGTCCGTGTTGCCCAGCAACAGCCCCAAAACATTACTGCTCTAGAGGAGATCTGCATGGAGGAATGGGCCAAAATACCAGCAACAGTGTGTGAAAAACTTGTGAAGACTTACAGAAAATGTTTGACCTCTGTCATTGCCAACAAAGGGTATATAACAAAGTATTGAGATAAACTTTTGTTATTGACCAAATACTTATTTTCCACCATAATTTGCAAATAAATTCATTAAAAATCCTACAATGTGATTTTCTGGATTTTTTTTTTCATTTTGTCTGTCATAGTTGAAGTGTACCTATGATGAAAATTACAGGCCTCTCTCATCTTTTTAAGTGGGAGAACTTGCACAATTGGTGGCTGACTAAATACTTTTTTGCCCCACTGTAGGTTGGAGTCATTAAAACTTGTTTTTCAACCACTCCACACATTTCTTGTTCACAAACTATAGTTTTTGTAACGCTCGTTGTTGGAAGGAGGTGAGGACCAAAGTGCAGCGTGGTAAGTGTTCATCATTATATTTATTAAACATAGAACACTAAACAAAATAACAAAGGAGAATGAAACGCAACAGTTCTGTAAGGTGACATCCACTACACAGAAAATAATCACCTACAAAACACAATGAAAAACAGGCTACCTAAATATGGCTCCCAATCAGAGACAACGACTGACACCTGCCTCTGATTGAGAACCATACTAGGCCAAACAAATAGAAAAGGACAATAGAACAAAACATAGAAAAAACAACATAGAATGCCCACCCCAACTCACGCCCTGACCAAACTAAAATAAAGACATAACAAAGGAACTAAGGTCAGAACGTGACAGTTTTGGCAAGTTGGTTAGAACATCTACTTTGTGCATGACCCAAGTAATTTTTCCAACAATTGTTTACAGAGAGATTATTTCACTTATAATTCACTCATCACAATTCCAGTGGGTCAGAAGTTTACATACACTAAATTGACTGTGCCTTTAAACAGCTTGGAAAATCTGCATGGAATAGGCTTAATTTCTCAGAACAAGAAAAGACTGACAAGGTTCAGAAGAAAGTTCTTTGTTTCTGGCCATTTTGAGCCTGTAATCGAACCCACAAATGATGATGCTCCAGATACTCAACTAGTCTAAAGGTCAGTTTTATTGCTTCTTTAATCAGAACAAGTTTTCAGTTGTGCTAACATAATTGCAAAAGGGTTTTCTAATGATCAATTAGCCTTTTAAAATTATAATCTTGGATTAGCTAGCACAACGTGTCATTGGAACACAGGAGTGATGGTTGCTGATAATGGGCCTCTGTGGCTTTTCTTTCAAAAACAAGGACATTCCTAAGTGACTTTTGAACGGTGGTGTATATATTAGGGTCAATGCAGATAGTCCATTTAGACATTGTGTTAGCAATTTGCAGTCTTATGTCTTGGGGATTGAAGCTGTTCAGAAGCCTGTTGGTGTCAAACTTGTTGCTCCGGTACCGTTGGCCGTGCGGAAGCAGAGAGAACAGTCTATGGCTTGGGTGGCTGGAGTCTTTTTCTGGTACTTTCCTTTCATACCGCATGATATTCTTTATCCGTGTTCACACTCTTCTAATCTTCTCCCTCTCTCGCCCTGTCTCTCTAGCCCTGTCTCTCTCTCTCTCTTCTCTATATCCTTTTCTCTCTCTCCCCGTCTCTCTCGGAGGGGAGAAATGGGGTCAGACGATGAAAGCGGTTTATGAAAGCGGTTTGGAGGGAAATTATCCTAACAGCAGCAGGGGAGCCCACCTCCTCCTTGGAGAGGAATGCTGTCATAATACAGATTGCTTTGGCAAATAATGCAACCTTACACCAAACATATCCCCCCTCCCAGACAGTTGGATAGAATGAGAACAGACAGACAGACAGATAGCCAGCCAGATAGCCAGATGGACAAACAGACCTGGGCAAAGGGCATTACAGGTACTCTTCTGGACAGACATGCCCTCGCAGAAGGTGCCCCCGTTGAGAGGGGCGGGGTTGGTGCAGGTACGGGAGCGTTTCTGGACCCCCCGACCACAGCGCACGTTACAGGCGGACCAGTCTGTCCACAATGACCACCCTCCGTTCACTGGAGAGATAGACAAAGGGGGAGAAGGTGGAAGGAAGTAGAGGGAGAGATGGAAAATAGGCGAAGGAGGTTGAAGGAGAAGGATAGAAGGAGAGGGAGAAGAACATGGAGAGAAAAATAGAGGGGGGGAAAAGGAGAGAAGCATGTAAAATGTAACATGACAGCAGAGTATGTGGAGGGAAGAGTAAAAAACTCCACACACACAGGCTAACTGCCTAAAACACAGGAGTGTGAAAGGCCAAGAAACCAAAGGCATGTCAGAGTTCGTTCGTTCGTTCTCTCTCTGTCTCTCTGTCTCTCTCTCTCTCTCTCTCTCTCTCTCTCTCTCTCTCTCTCTCTCTCTCTCTCTCTCTCTCTCTCTCTCTCTCTCTCTCTCTCTCTCTCTCTCTCTCTCTCTCTCTCTCTCTCTCTCTCTCTCTCTCTCTCTCTCTCTCTCTCTCTCTCTCTCTCTCTCTCTCTCTCTCTCTCTCTCTCTCTCTCTCTCTCTCTCTCTCTCTCTCTCTCTCTCTCTCTCTCTGATGTGCTGGGCTCAAAAGCAGCTGAGTGATTAACTGATTATGAGTCCATTGATCATCATTCATCGCCAGACAGGAAACAAATGTCAGTGTGAGAACACAATACTCGACTACATCTGTCTGTAGGCTCTCTCTCCCAGCATGGCCTCCAGGCACATTATTAACATGACAGGCAGTCAGGTACACTATATATACAAATGTATGTGGACACCAATTCAAATTAGTGGATTCGACAATTTCAGCCACACCCGTTGCTGACAGGTGTATAAAATTGAGCACACAGCCATGCAATCTCCATAGACAAACATTGGCAGTAGAATGGCCGTCATAGGAAGCCACCTTTCCAACAAGTCAGTTCATCAAAGTTTTGCCCTGCTAGAGCTGCCCCGGTCAACTGTAAGTGCTGTTATTGTGAAGTGAAAATGTCTAGGAGCAACAACGGCTCAGCAGTGAAGTGGTAGGCCACACAAACTCGCAGAACGGGACCACCGAGTGCTGAAGCGTGTAAAAATCAACTGTCCTCGGTTGCAACACTCACTACCGAGTTCCTGGAAGCAACGTCAGCACAAGAACTGTTTGTCTGGAGCTTCATGAAATGGGTTTCCATGGCTGAGCGGCCGCACACAAGCCTAAGATCACCATGCACAATGCCAATGCCAAGTGTCGCTGGAGTGGTGTAAAGCTCGCCGCCATTGGACTCTGAAGCAGTGAAAACACGTTCTCTGGAGTGATGAATCACGCTTCACCATCTGGCAGTCCGAGGGAAGAATATGTGTTCGTCGGATGCCAGGAGAACGCTACCTGCCCCAATGCATAGTGCCAACTGTATAGTTTGGTGGAGGAGAACCGTTTTTCATGGTTCCGGCCCCTTAGTTCCAGTGAAGGGAAATCTTAATGCTACAGCATACAATTACATTCTAGACGTATCTTGGCTTCCAAATTTGTGGCAACAGTTTGGGGAAGGCCCTTTCCTGTTTCAGCATGGTCCATACAGAAATGGTTTGTCGAGATCGGTGTGGAAGCACTTGACTGGCCTACACAGAGCCCTGACCTCAACCCCATCAAACATCTTTGGGATGAATTGGAACACAGACTGCGAGCCAGGTGTTATCGTCCAACATCAGTACTCGTGTGGCTGAATGGAAGCAAGTCCCCGCAGCAATGTTCCAACATCTAGTGGAAAGTCTTCCAAGAAGAGTGGAGGCTGTTATAGCAGCAAAGGGCAGATCAACTCCATATTAATTCCCATGATTTTGGAATGAGATGTTTGACGGCCAGGTGTCCACATACTTTTGGCCAAGTAGTTTAGCTACACAGATGATTGATAGGCCTCAACAGGTTCTGTGTATAGACAAAAACAGTAGCTGGATTTCCAGCAGTCTTAATGACTGTCGGTGTGGTGATTTGGTCTCATTGACACAGAGGAGGAGGTTTTGAACTAGCAACGTGGGTTTGAGAGAGGGAATGAATAAATTAGAGAAGATGAAAAAAATATAATATTCAGAGAGATGTTTCATGAGGTTTAATTAATGAGATTTTATCGTTGTCTTCACACAGTCCTGTGGAGTTATGATAGGTGCTATTCGGTTCCTATCACTCTTTCCTTCCTTCCTACAGTACGAGCCTGCGAAAGCACAAGCAACAGAGAATCCTAGCCTCCAGGTAGCTAGCAGGCACGCAGCTGAGGAGTTTTGACAGCTTATGTCAAAGCCTTCCCCATGTCTTTAAATGTCTCGTTGTGTTTAAACTCAACCAGGAAGTTGCTCATCACATGCCCGTCACAAGATGGAACATAACACCAAGACATGTCAGCTTCTGACTGCTATTAACACCTACTGCTGTCTGCTGCCTACGAGAGACTGATTGGAGTAAATGAATTGACAGAAGGCAGAAAAGATCTTCTTCGGATACATGTCAAGAGAAAGGAGATGCTAACAATGTGAAAATGCATGAGGAACGTACCTATGCAGGTACATTAAAAGAAAGAAGAAATAAATACGTGTGATGTGACAGGCTACGACGAATGACGGAAAAATACAAAGGCTGAGTGTAAATTAGGAGAGAGAATACAAGGGATGTTGTTGTAAGGACAATTCTCACATAATATCCATGAATTGTGTAAAAAAAATAGGACAACTCTGTATGGTTTATTTGTTGTACTTTGTGTCTGACTACACTGTGACTTAGTGAAATAATTGAACACCCCTCAAAATCAAGCTGCGCTTGATTGAGCTTGCCTTTGTGCAATGGACTTGATTAGAATAGTCCCAAAAGTGAAAATGCTGTCTGTCTCTCAAGACAGACTCAATCAAATGCTCAAAGTAATCGAAATAAATGGTTTGCTCTATAAGGCCTGCCGCATAGGGAAAGGTAGTATTCATTAGGTACGAAATAGAATAAAGCAGACTGAAACAAGGACGGGCTACCTGAAGTTGTCTAATAAGAAACGCTAATTGCACAATGTTTTGAATTTTTTTGCTATGGTGTGTCCTAATGAATTCAATCCAGTTGTCTTACCAAATACGACCACAGTGGCGGTGAGGCTGCGTCTCTTGGCCACGATGTTGCTGGCCAGACATGTGTAGTTTCCCGAGTCAGACAAACGCGCCTTCTGGATGATCAGGTTGTGGTCTGCTCGCGTGTCGATATTCCCATCCGAGCCCACCAGCTCCTCATTCTTCAACCACTCCACCTAGAACAACAGAGATTAATAAGGAGTGAGGCTGCCATTGGTCAACATCAGAAATCCACCAATCAGAATTAAGAATGGGAGTGAGGCTGCTAAAAAAGTACATTTGAAATCATTCTTGCACACAACGTCATGTAGGTTTGGAGTAACATTGTAAACTAAATATTTCCTAATGCCTCACCCTGAATTTAATGTCAATGCTCTATCGATCACCACATACATATAATTCACTGGCCCGAAGTAGGCGTTACAACCCTCACTATTAGACTCAGCCTATGAAAGCAACTCCCAGCCTCCCTTCAACCAACCAGAGAGATTCCCAGCCCCACCTCAACCAATCAAAGCAAAGCTCTCAGCAGGGTCACACACCCCAACCATTAGCAATTCAGCAGCCATGTTGCGAGCGAAAGTAATTAGGAATTACAAACTAAACTAACGCTCCACTGATGCTTCCCTATATCGCATGGCTGGCCCTGTAAATTGAAATGAATGTGCCTTTGGGTGGAGGTGCTCAATGAGAGCGACTGGCCAGGCCATTTGGGAGTAAAGCTTGATTTATGACTGTGTGTTTGACGACAAAAAATTCTCCCCAACCCACTGGGAGCCCTGTTGGTGTATGTGTCCATTTGCCAGTGGAATACCAGAACCACCAATAACAGACAATCTCAGAGATTGCTTTGCTCTTTGGTAATGCCCCCAATAGACAAATGCGAGCAGAGAAATCCATAAATCACCAGTCATGTCACAAGTGGCTTTTTTTCTCCCTTTGATGGCCAGAGAAGTCTTTCATCATGTGCTTTTAATTTCACTCTTTTCACAGTTCTGCTCCAGAGCGCCAAGAGAAACTAAGCTGGTGGCACTTCTCTACCTATCTTCCTTTCTCTCTACACAATTGTTCCTGGCCTTTAATGAATAATCAACCCCCACGTTGCCTTTCCAACTACTTTCTCCAGCACTGCTACCAACGACGTGTACTCAACTCAACAGAGAGGGTCAGTACTAAGAACCTGCCAAACCAGAAAAGGAAGCCATGTTGTTTATGATTCTTTTCCCAATTGTGGATGTATTTATTTATTCACACATAAAACAGGGTAATTAGACTTATTTTTACCATCACAAAATTTGTCTTTATTAGTCATGTATTATTTCTCACTGTCTAATGATTACCTTTTTGTGTTGTTGCTCATCCAGTCTTTCTCTTCCTCCTCCCCTCTATCTCTCCATCTCTCTCTGATGTTTCTGCTTTATTGTTTGATATCTCTGTCTCTCTCTCTGATGTTTCTGCTTTATTGTTTGATATCTCTGTCTCTCTCTCTGATGTTTCTGCTTTATTGTTTGATATCTCTGTCTCTCTCTCTGATGTTTCTGCTTTATTGTTTGATATCTCTGTCTCTCTCTCTGATGTTTCTGCTTTATTGTTTGATATCTCTGTCTCTCTCTCTGATGTTTCTGCTTTATTGTTTGATATCTCTGTCTCTCTCTCTGATGTTTCTGCTTTATTGTTTGATATCTCTGTCTCTCTCTCTGATGTTTCTGCTTTATTGTTTGATATCTCTGTCTCTCTCTCTGATGTTTCTGCTTTATTGTTTGATATCTCTGTCTCTCTCTCTGATGTTTCTGCTTTATTGTTTGATCTCTCTCTCTCTCTCTGATGTTTCTGCTTTATTGTTTGATCTCTCTCTCTCTCTCTGATGTTTCTGCTTTATTGTCTGTCTGTCTGTCTGTCTGTCTGTCTGTCTGTCTGTCTGTCTGTCTGTCTGTCTGTCTGTCTGTCTGTCTGTCTGTCTGTCTGTCTGTCTGTCTGTCTGTCTGTCTGTCTGTCTGTCTGTCTGTCTGTCTGTCTGTCTGTCTGTCTGTCTGTCTGTCTGTCTGTCTGTCTGTCTGTCTGTCTGTGTGTGTGTGTGTGTGTGTGTGTGGGCAGTGATTTGCATTCTGTGGTGGAAGTCCCGGAGTCTGGCTGTTGGGGTTGGTTGGGCGTGGATAATACGGAGGCGGTGATAAGGACGTAGAGACAGAAAGCCCGGGGAGGGTGGGACATGGATTTGTTTACAGTCATTTGCCACATTTGTTCCAATTAGAAGGCATCAAGCAGCACTGGGTTGAGCCATGTCCACTCTGAGGTGTGTGTGTGTATGAAGTGTGTGATCGAGTGATTGCACATAATGACGGTTTGTGTGTGTGTGTGTTGATAAGTGTCTGATGCCGTCTCCCCAAGTTGATTTGCTCTTAAACCGTAACAAAACATTTTAATTGGTGAAGCACATGTCTTAAGGTGAAGGCGCCAACAAAATAGAACACACATATAAAATGGAAATGCTTTATACATTAATTCAAAGTTGCCTAATTAACTGATTCTATAAATGAGAAGCACAAGGCTTTTCATGGCCTCTGTTTCCCACAACCATCTGTTACTCCTGTGTCTGTTCCGTCTGGACTAACTGATACTGACACTGTGGTAGTCTGTCTTGATAACCCATCTCGTTTGACTGGTCAGACTGTCCTCAAGTGTGTCACGGTACAGGGTTGTGCCATATCTACTGGTGTCATTACAGGAGCGAGCCAGCAGGGCGCGGGGTGACTGGCACTCCCACGGTGGGAGTGGTATGGAGGCTTTGATATTTATTGTGACGGTTTGAAGCTGCTTGAAATTGCAGATATGAAAAAGTTGACATCCGTGGCTAACCCCCTGGCAGTGCCCCGCATCCCTCATTTGCAGAGAATTAGCCAAAGGAGCCATAGCTACTACCTCCTAACCTTGACTCAACAACAAAGCTAAGTGCCAATCAGGTCATTCCAATCAGCCCATACATAAAATCAGGTGTAATAACTAATCACTCTGAAACAAAAAAGCAACCGGCCGCCACATTTACATTCATTTACAGTGGAAGTGAAAGCGACAACAAGGCAATTACCAAACATTGCGGCATTTGCCCGTTTCCTTCCATCCAACTCAATTAACTATGAGTTTCATTAACAAGCCCCTTACTCCTCCTCCATCACTCCTTCCTCTCCATTTCTCCATCCCCTCCTCCCTCAATCATGTCCGGCCTTTTCCCCATCGACGCTCCGATGACTTTTGGAGAAATCACATTAAACAAATGAGCTTTCGGAATGTGACAGTGACATTACGCTGTGGCGGGGGCGGTGGCGGCAGTGCACTAAACCTTCGGTGTGTCCTTGTCTTATCTCGCCGTCGTTTGGAAATGTTATGTTTATCAGTGAATAATTACATTTTAAGCACTTTAAATTACTTTGGATCAGCCGACTTAATGATTAATTACAATTTGGTGGTGGAAGATTGGTTGCTTAATACGAAGCCTAATGATTGTGAAGTAAAACATTTCCCTCCCAAAGTTATTGAAAAGTATTTTTTTCTCTCCACCTCTCCAAAGTTCTTTCCTTTATTGCCTTGAGTAATCTGTGTGATCATCTTCTTGACAGTTAATATGGGCCTTTCATTGTGGCTGATCCTGTAATTGTGTTTTCATTATGCTACTTCCATCGTTTACCAGAGATGATCCTTCACTTCCTGTTGCGTTACATTTGCGTTACATTTACATCACCTATAATGGGGTAGGGTAGCATTTGTTGGGGGTATTCATGACTCATTTATGATTATCCATAACCCCGGTAGCATCCATATTCATCTAGAAGTGTTCACAGACATCTTATATTCTTACTTACTATAAAAGTAAAACAGATATGTATGTAAATACCCACAAATAAAAGGTGACATTCTGCACTGTCACCTGGTATGAAACATTTTATCTCAAATCCAAAATGCTGGAGTATAGAGCCAAATTCAAAATGTTAGCTTTCCTGTCCAAATACATACAGAGGGGAGTGTAGATAGCGCCATCAAGCATCTAGTTCAGATGTGTCTGCTCCAGTCACAGTCCCCACCAGCTGTACTCTGGGACACAAGCAGCGACTGACTGTGCCATTTTGGCTCCATTACTACTGAGCCAGATGGAGTGACATTCAGGGGTGTAGTGCTGCCGGAGCGCACCAGAGCCTCGCTCCGCCACTTCTCACAGTGGTGCTTGTTTACTAAAGTTAGATCAAAGCTGAATCAATGTCTGCAAAGTCATATGCTATTTAATTAGTATTCCACACAACATAACCGAACAGAATAGCAAAGTATAACGATACTGTTAAACCAAAAACACCACTTTATTTCTTATGAGATTTTAGGATGATTAGCTGTGGTCGCATTATTTTTCTCATGTGGCTAAAAGCCAACAGTGTGCGTGCCACGGCATCACTAGGCAAAATATGTGCTTTGATTGAAACAAAATAAAGGTAGACCTAGCTATGCTATTTGTTACCACCAGGGATGGGCAAAAATGACAAAATACAGATACGAAATACCATAAAGGTCAAAGTATAAAATAAACTACAAAATACTTGTATTTGTAATTATTTAAATAAAATACATGTATTTTGCATTGTAAAATACAACAATAAATGTGCAAGTAGCTGGCCCGAACAGCATCAACATTCTCAGTAACGGTTACAAAAACGTGTTTCTTGCTATGACTGTGATATGTTGTTGTTTATCTAACTTAGTTGATCAAGTCACTCTGGATAAGAGTGTCTGCTAAATGTAAATGCATAAAATTAACATACCAAAATGAACTGCAAAGCACACTGGGTATTATTATTGGCTTTGTTTCAGGGCGAAGCTCATTTAGAGTGATACTCAACATGATTTACAATTGTTAATTTTTACATTGCTATTTTAGCAGATGCTCTTATCCAGAGCGACTTACAATTAGTGCATTCATCATGAGATAGCTTCAGTTGGTGACACAACAACATATCACAATCTTATCAAGTACATTATACCTCAACAAAGTATTTAAGATTTTTACATATACATTTATATATAGTTCATTTAGCAGATGGTCTTATCACACCATAGTGCTATCAGACTTCTGATACCAATGCAGGGTGAAAGGGGGGCAACAAAATGTGAACCACAAAATAATGGTGTAGAAAAGTATTTTGAAAATACAAATTACAGTATTTTGTACGTACAAAATTGTAACGCTCATCTGATGAAGAAGGAGTGGACCAAAGCGCAGCGTGGTACGTGTTCATGATATTTATTTAAAACTGAACACTAGAACAAAAATAACAAAGAGACAAACAAACAGTTCTGTAAGGTAAATAAACTAAACAGAAAACAACTACCCACAAACCCAGGTTGGAAAAGGCTACCTAAGTATGATTCTCAATCAGAGACAACGATAGACAGCTGCCTCTGATTGAGAACCACACCCGGCCAAACAAAGATATAGAAAACATATAAATAAAGAAACTAGAATGCCCACACTAGTCACACCCTGGCCTAACCAAAATAGAGAATAAAAGCCTCTCTAAGCATCTCCCCCCCCCAAAGGTGTGGACTCCGGCCGCAAAACCTGACTCTAAAGGGGAGGGTCCGGGTGGGCTTCCTTTACGGTGGGGGCTCTGGTGCGGGACGTAGACACCCCTCCGCCTCTGGCTTCTCCCACTTTGGTGGCGCCTCTGGTGCGGGGACCCTCGCCGCCGACCCCGGACTGGGGACCCTCGTAGCGGGCCCCGGACTGGGCACCCTCGTTGCGGGCCCCGGACTGGAGGCCGTCGCTGGAGGCTCCAGACTTGAGACCGTTGCTGGAGGCCTGGTCCTTGGAGGAGGCACTGGATGGACCAGGCTGGGGAGACCTACTGGAGGCCTGGTCCTTGGTGGAGGCACTGGATGGACCAGGCTGTGGGGGAGCACTGGAGATCTGGTGCGTATCCCTGGCCCCACTCTTCCCGGCTGAATGGCCACTTTAGCCCGGCACCTCCAGAGCGCAGGCACAGGTCGAACCAGGCTGTGGGGGAGCACTGGAGATCTGGTGATTACCACTTGCACCTCTCCTCTTGGCTGAATGCCCACTTTAGCCCGGCACGGGCAGAGTGCAGGCATAGGACGCACTGAGCAGTCACAGCGCACCGGAGACACAGTGCGCAGAGCCGGCGCAGGATACCCTGGGCCGAAACGGCGCACCGGAGACCAAGTGCGCTGAGCTGCCACAGCCTGCCCTGGCTGGATGCCCACTCTAGCGTGGTACTTACGGAGAGCTGGCTCCGAGCGCACCGGGCTGTGCATGCGCACCGGAGACACTGTGCGCTTTACCGCATAACACGGTGCCTGCCCGGTCACTCGCTCCCCGCGGTAAGCCAGGGGAGTTGGCTCATGTCTATAACCTGCCACCGTCAATCTCCCGTGTGCCTCCCCAACATTTTTTAGGGGGCTGTCTCTCGTGCCTGCTTCGCTGACTTGCCTCATATCGCCGCCTCTCAGCTTTAGCTGCTTCCAGTTCCTCTTTCGGACGGCGATATTCCCCAGCCTGCCTCGAGGGTCCTTTCCCGTCCATGATTTCCTCCCAAGTCCATGAATCCTGAACCCTCTGCTACTCCTTACCACGCTGCTTGGTCCGCTTGTGGTGGGTAGTTCTGTAACGCTCGTCTGATGAAGAAGGAGTGGAGCAAAGCGCAGCGTGGTACGTGTTCATAATATTTATTTAAAACTGAACACTAGAACAAAAAATAACAATAAGACAAACAAACAGTTCTGTAAGGTAACTAAACTAAACAGAAAACAACTACCCACAAACCTAGGTGGGAAAAGGCTACCTAAGTATGATTCGCAATCAGAGACAACGATAGACAGCTGCCTCTGATTGAGAACCACACCCAGCCAAACAAAGAAATAGAAAACATAGAAATAAAGAAACTAGAATGCCCACCCTAGTCACAAAAATACATTGGAGAGTAGTTCAGACCAGTGTAATACAAGTGACAAAATACTCAGAAATATTTCAAATATATATTTTAAATACATTTAACAATACTGCCCATCTCTGGTCACCACCATCTGCTCTAATTCGCTCACGAAACCGAGATAATTCAAGATCTAAATGCATATTCCCATGAAACTGATTGAGATCAAATGATCATCAGTAAAACAATACCTTTAAAATTCACGATTGACAGATTAAGTATGCCTAATTTGGTGTTTGAGGGTATTAAAAATCTAACCATTTCTTGAGATAATATGTGTGGGCATAGGCAGATGTTGCATTTACGATGCATTTAAATTTTTTTTTTTTTTTTTTAAATCTCCCCAAATGGTAGTTACAGTCTTGTCCAATCGCTGCATATCCCCTATGGACTTGGGAGAGGTGAAGGCCGAGAGCCATGCGTCCTCGAAAACACGAACCTGCCAAGCCGCTCTGCTACTTGACACACTGCTCCCTTAACCCAGAAGCCAGCCGCACCAATGTGTCAGAGGAAACACCGTCCAACTGGCAACCGAAGTCAGCTTGCAGGCGCCCGGCCACAAGGAGTTGCTAGAGCAATGGGACAAGAAAATCCCAGCAGGCCAAACCCTTCCCTAACCCAGACGATGCTGGGCCAATTGTGTGCTGCCTCATGGGTCTCCCGGTCACGGCCAGCTATGACACAGCCTGGGATCGAACCCCGGGCTGTAATGACGCCTCAAGCTCTATGATGCAGTGCTTTAGACCGCTGCATCACACAGGAGAACTTAAGGATGCATTCTACGCATATTCTAAAATGCTAAACAATAATCTGTCGGTACAAACATTGATTGAGAAATTATAACACCATTTACATTTTTTGGGGCGTTCCAGTACCTAACAAAACAGCACTACACCATTGTTGACAATGTCTGAGCGAACAGAACAAAGAAACAGAGTAGTGATATGTGAGGATGCTCTGATGATATATGGTGCATTGCTTTCAAACAGTATGGACAATCACAACCATTACATATGCATAGATAAATCCGTTGAACTGTCGGCAAGTTAGTTAATGTTGAGTCAAATGTTGATTCATATGTGCACTGCTTGTATTAGCTCAGCAATAATGTGTTTTCATGAAATCATAGCACGATGCAAATTGCATCAAAATGTGAAACAGCATTCAAATAAACAGCATGACCAAAGTAAATGAAGTCGTGGCAGCCAAAAACACACAGTAGGTCAGCTGATCATCTCTAAACAGTTTCTGAACCTTTCTCTGATCCAAAATGTCTTCCGAGCTACATTCTCAACAGGGGTGGTAAAGTCCATTAAAGTGGAACTGACAGCGTTTTAGCAACATGAAATCGTATTATAATCTGTTCACATACTCCCCCAGGAAGAAGATAACACTTTAAAAAAACATTTTTTACATTAACTGAGAAGCAGGCACTTAGATACGGATATTTTCACATTTTCATAGAATGCTTGGGAATCACGTAGAGTGAGACATTTGTGAATATTCTATAGCAATATAGAGTAGGAAAGCAGCCGTGTGTTTGTACAATTGATAGACCCTGCAGTAAATAAAACCTAATGGGAGAAAATGTACCTCAAAGTCCGTTCAAGAACGTAAAATAATGATTTTGGAAACGCACATCAGGACCGGACTCTACACAGAACGGTGCACCATAACCAATCAGAGCTACAGTAGGCCTATATGCAAATAAGCCATTTGCCAAATGGGCCTGCCATCATTAAATTTGAACTGGACTGTGTGTTTACAGGCAGTAACAACAGCACGACTTTAGATCATTAGAAAGCATTTACCAAAATTCACAAAATACACCTCTATGGATTTCTGTAAATATGTAAATACCATGGGAGTCCACTTACATTTGGGAACTTTACAGTCCTATTGGTCAAACAACCATGAACATGTAGGCTCTCTCTCCCTCAGTTGCCTATGCACACCAAAAACAACAAAGAGATCAGCAACTAATCAATGTTAGACAGAGCCAGATGAGCTAAAATCTAATGAGGAAATAGTAGATAAACCCTCTCAAACTTTTTTAACTTGTAGTTGACCATCAAAATTGCACTGCTCACCCTTCTGTAACTTGCCTGCCAAGACATGCTTGTCCCAACCCATGTTTCGACAACTGAATGGGAACTTGCCTGCCTGGCCTCCCATTTGATTGATGCCAAATACATTTGATTGACACCAAAGAGATATGCTAACTGTGGATAACAGTCGTTCAAGTTCAGCATAGCTAGCTAGCAAAGTGATTCACAATTCTTGCTAGCTAACCAAATGACACATGCATCTCTAGCTGTAGCCACCGAAATACGATATGGCGGAAAAGTCGTCCATTCACCCCCTCCTCCAATGACATGTCACCTTCCCAGCAGCTAGCTAGCTAATGTTAGGATCCGTATAATTAACTTTCTAAATAAATAGCTACATAAATAGACAAGCTAACCTATTAGCTAGGTTATGACTGACATGAAACAGTGCATCTCGAAGTGCTGGAGGCAGCAAACAATGAGATTTACATCCTGATATCAATATGTATTGGTGAATAAGGTACACAACATGACCAAAAGTATTTGGACACCTGCTTGTCTAACATCTCATTCTAAAATCATGGCCATTAATATGGAGTTGGTCCCCCCTTTGGTGCTATAACAGCCTACACTCTTCTCGGAAGGCTTCCACTAGATGTTGTAACATTGCTGCGGGGACTTGCTTCCATTCAACCACAAGAGCATTAGTGTGGTCGTGCACTGATGTTGGGTGATTAGGCCTGGCTCTCAGTCAGCAGTCCAATTCATCCCAAAGGTGTTTGATGGGGTTGAGGTCAGGGCTCTGTGCAGGCCAGTCAAGTTCTAACACACCGATCTCGACAAATGATTTCTGTATAGACCGCGCTTTGTGCACGGGTGCATTGTCAAGCTGAAACAGGAAAGGGCCTTCCCCAAACTGTTGCCACAAAGTTGGAAGCACAGAATAGTCTAGAATGTCATTGTAGGCCTAACTCGAACCATGAAAAAAGCCCCAGAACATTATTCCTCCTCCACCAAACTTTACAGTTGGCACTATGCAATCGGATAGGTAGTGTTCTCCTGGCATCCGCCAAACCCAGATTTGTCGTCTCACTACCAGATAGTGAAGCGTGATTCATCACTCCAGAGAATGCTTTTCCACTGCAGTGAACTGCATCCATATATTCTGCCAACAAAGCCTTACTCTACGTCATGGAATTTGCAGTCAAATGAAACCTATTTTTAAAACCTCTTATAAAGTATATATGATGTCTGTTTGTTTCATATCTGCGAAGTAGTTAAAACCCTGTCAGTTCCACTTTAAGTGATGTTTGGTTAGAGGAGTTATAGTTATTCCCCAGATTCATATGGAGATGTTCAGACGGTTACTTTCCCACTGTAGATGAGGATATCTCCTTGGTTGTCACGGCCGTTGTAAGGAGGAGACCAAGGCGCAGCGTGGTATGCGTACATTCTTATTTATTTTAACCAATGAACACTGAACAAACTAACAAAATAACAAAACGAACCGTGAAGCTATATGGATAGTGTAGACAGGGAACTAAACATATAACAAGAACCCACAAACACCAAAGGGAAATGGCTACCTAAATATGATCCCCAATCAGAAACAACGATAAACAGCTGCCTCTGATTGGGAACCATATCAGGCCACCATAGACATACAAAACACCTAGACCTACAACAACCCTTGACATACAAAAACCCTAGACAATACAAAAACTAACGTACCCACCCTAGTCACACCCTGACCTAACCAAAATATAAAGAAAACAGAGATATCTCAGGTCAGGGCGTGACATTGGTTGAGAGCCATGTTGGAGAAACGGCTGGACTTCTATGTATTATTTAACCACTGTCTTTCTTCGCTGGAGTCACATTCATGAATATGTAAACTAACTACTTTCAAATGTGGAACGTGGAAGGTGTGTTCCATGACGCAAAACGAAAGCTAGACAGTTAGGGAGCATAGACAATTCCCAAAACTATGGATAGTTTCAAGTTTCTAATTTTATTAGTCGTATATACGGTAGAGGTTGCCCAATTATGATTTTTCAACGCCGATACCGATACCGATTATTGGAGGACCAAAAAAGCCGATACTGATTAATCGGACGATTTTTTAAATGTATTGTTTGCTCCCTTAAATTTATTTGTAATAATGACAATTACAACAATACTGAATGAACACTTATTTTAACTTAATATAATACATCAATAAAAATCAATTTAGCCTCAAATAGATAATGAAACATGTTCAATTTGGTTTTAATGAAACATAATGAAACATGTTCAATTTGAATTTGGTTCAATTTGGTTGTAGAAGAAAGTAAAAGTGCAATATGTGCCATGTAAGAAAGCTAACATTTAAGTTCCTTGCTCAAAACATGAGAACATATGAAAGCTGGTGGTTCCTTTTAACATGAGTCTTCCATATTCCCAGGTAAGAAGTTTTAGGTTGTAGTTATTATAGGAATTATAGGACTATTTCTCTCTCTACCATTTGTATTTCATATACCTTTGACTATTGGATGCTCCTATAGGCACTTTACTATTGCCAGTGTAACGGTATAGCTTCCGTCCCTCTCCTCGCTCCTACCTGGGCACGAACCAGGAACACATCGACAACAGCCACCCTCGAAGCAGCGTGTAGAGCAAGGGGAACAACTACTCCAAGTCTCAGAGCAAATGACGTTTGAAACGCTATTAGCATGCACCCCGCTAACTAGCTAGCCATTTCACATCGGTTACACCAGCCTAATCTGGGGAGTTGATAGGCTTGCATTCATAAACAACAGAGCTGCTGGCAAAACACACGAAAGTGCTGTTTGAATGAATGCTTACGAGCCTGCTGGTGCCCACCATCGCTCAGTCAGACTGCGCTATCAAATATAAAATCATAGACTTAATTATAACATAATAACACACAGAAATACAAGCCTTAGGTCATTAATATGGTCGAATCTGGAAACTATCATCTCGAAAACAAAACATTTATTCTTTCAGTGAAATACGGAACCGTTCTGTATTTTATCTAACGGGTGGCATCCATCAGTCTAAATATTCCTTTTACATTGCACAACCTTCAATGTTATGTCATAATTACGTAAAATTCTGGCAAATTAGTTCGCAATGAGTCAGGCTGCCCAAAATGTTGCATATACGCTGACTCTGTGTGCAATGAACGCAAGAGAAGTGACACAATTTCACCTGGTTAATATTGCCTGCTAACCTGGATATCTTTTAGCTAAATATGCAGGTTTAAAAATATATACTTCTGTGTATTGATTTTAAGAAAGGCATTGATGTTTATGGTTAGGTACACGTTGGAGCAACGACAGTCCTTTTTCGCGAATGCGCACTGCATCGATTATATGCAACGCAGGACACACTAGATAAACTAGTAATGTCATCAACCATGTGTAGTTATAACTAGTGATTATGATTGATTGATTGATTGTTTTTTATAAGATAAGTTTAATGCTAGCTAGCAACTTACCTTGGCTTTTTACTGCATTCGCGTAACAGGCGGGCTCCTCGTGAGGCAGGTGGTTAGAGTGTTGGACTAGTTAACCGTAAGGTTGCAAGATTGAATCCCTGAGCTGACAAGGTAAAAATCTGTTGTTCTGCCCCTGAACAAGGCAGTTAACCCACCATTCCTAGGCATTGAAAATAAGAATGTGTTCTTAACTGACTTGCCTAGTTAAATAAAGGTGTAAAAATAAATAATAATAATAATACAAAAAAAATCGGCAAAATTGGAGTCCAAAATGACCGATTTCCGATTATTATGAAAACTTGAAATCGGCCCCAATTAATCGGCCATTCCGATTAATCGGTCGACCTCTAATATATGGGATACACATGGTAAACACTCTCCACTGAAATTCTTACTTGCACGTTACTTCTGGATAATGCAACAACAATAAGAAACAATAAAAGATAAGAATACGAACATAAGGTACATGGCGCAGTGGAATAGATCAAAGATTTGAGCATAATACAGGAAGTACAATACAGGAAGGCACAATTTATAGTCCAATATTTACATGTGTTTTGGGGGAGGATTGAGGGCAAGAGTTTAAATTCTGCAGCAATTAGCAATCAAAATAAGAGTCTAGTAGTAGCAGTTGTGATGTGTGTGTAGCATGAATACACTGAGTGCACAAAACATTTAGGACACCTGCTCGTTCCATGACATAGACTAACCAGGTGAATCCAGGTGAAAGCTTTGATCCCTTATTGATGTCACTTCTTAAATCCACTTCAATCAGTGTAGATGAAGGGAAGGAGACAGGTTAAAGAAAGAATGTTAAGCCTTGAGACAATTGAGACAAGGATTGTGTGTGTGCCATTGAGAAGGTGAATGGGCAGGACAGAAGATTTAAGTGCCTTTGAACGTGTTATGGTAGAAGGTGCCAGGCGCACCGGTTTGAGTGTGTCAAGAACTGCAACGCTGCTGGGTTTTTCACGCTCAAATGTTTCCCGTGTGTATCAAAAATGGTCCACCACCCAAAGGACATCCAGCCAGCTTGACACAACTGTGGAAAGCATTGGAGTCAACATGGGCCTGCATCCCTGTGGAACGCTTTCGACACCTTGAAGAGTCCAAGCCCAGACGAGTTTGAGGCTGTTCTGAGGGGCAAAAGGCGGTGCAACTCAATATTAGGAACGTGTTCCTAATGTTTTGTACACTAAGTGTATATTTTTTAAAAACTCTCTCTCTCTCTGTAGGAAAGTGTGGTGGACTGTCGGCTCTCAGACCTTCGTGTGGAGGACACTGTAGAAAATGTCCCTACGCTGACAAGGACAGGCAGAGACTGGGGAGACTGGACTACATGCTGCTGAGGCTGCAGACAGAGCTGAGGGACAATCACACCCTCACAGGACACACCCTCACAGCCCAGGTGAGCACACTACGATAGGCCAGGGTAAGAGGACACACCCTCACAGCCCAGGTGAGCACACTACGATAGGCCAGGGTAAGAGGACACACACTCAACCCAGTTGAGATGGTTTGGGATGAGTTGGAGAGCAGAGTGAAGGAAAAGCAGCCAACAAGTGCTCAGCATATGTAGGAACTCCTTCAAGACTGTTAGAAAAGCATTCCAGGTGAAGCTGGTTGAGAGAATGCCAAGAGCGTGCAAAGCTGTCATCAAAGCAAATGGTATAAAATATATGAGTAGGTGTCTTAAAACTTTTGACCGGTAGTGTCATGTTTTGTCATTGATTATCATGTCTTGTCCCTGTGCTTCCCTTCTTTTCGTTTCCCTCTGCTGGTCTTATTTGGTTCTTTCCCTCTTTCTATCCCTCTCTCTCCCCCTCCCTCTCTCCCTCTCTCGCTCTCTCTCTCTTTCGTTCCGTTCCTGCTCCCAGCTGTTCCTCATTCTCCTAACTACCTCATTTACTCTTTCACACCTGTCCCCTATTTTGCCCTCTGATTAGAGTCCCTATTTCTCCCTCTGTTTTCCGCTTCTGTCCTTGTCGGATCCTTGTTTGATGTTTGCTGTTCTGTGTCCTTGTTCCGCCCTGTCGTGTTTTTGCCTTCTTCAGATGCTGCGTGTGAGCAGGTGTCTATGTCAGCTACGGCCTGTGCCTTCCCGAAGCGACCTGCAGTCTGTGGTCGCGTCTCCAGTCGTTCCTCTCTACTGACGAGAGGATTTCAGTTTTCCTGTTTTGTATTTACCTAAGATATATCCAGGAGTTTCGTTTTTGTTTAAGACTGGAATAAAGACTCTGTTTCTGTTAAGTCGCTTTTGGGTCCTCATTCACCAGCATAACAGGTAGTGTAATTGTTGTGTTATTTGTTCACTCAGGTTCCCTTTATCTAATATTAGGTTTTGTAGAAGATCTGATAACATTCAGTTTAAAAAAATGCAAAAATAGAGAAAATTAGAAAGGGGGCAAATAGTTTTCAATTTGCTCTGTAGCTTGAACTAGCCTACAAAACAAACGTATGCCTGTTCTTTTCCCGCAATCCACCAAGCATATTTGGTGTGTCATCATAGTGGTCTCTGACTTGTGGTCAGACTCCCTCTGGCGGAACAAACTTAAACTCGCCTTTTTTAAATGTTGAATGTCAAAAAATAGAAAGGTGTCAAAAGTATGCTTTCTGAATTTAAAAGTAATCCTAGAAATAATCATCCAGTTTTTCAAAGTATCTGTAATTTGATTACAGCATTTTTGCTGGTAACGTAACAGATTACTGTTACAGTTTTTTTTGTAATCAATTACAGGTAACGGATTGCATGTAATCTGTTTCTCCCCAACCCTGTGGATAGGAAGCGCTGGGACAGGTCGTCTGGATACTGGACAGCCAATAAATTGGCAGATGCAAACAGAATATCATTTTTAGCGGACAACAGTTCTTGAGGGCTCAAACCAAAAAAAGTGGTTTGAGTTGTGTGGTTGCAATATCAACTGTCCCTTATCTCCGGTATATCTTGCCATGCATCATTCAAGACTACATTTAAATTGTGGGCAGCACAATGTCTCAGGAAAGACTGTCTGGGTTGGCAATACTTGGTAAAGAAAACAGTTGGACCTACAGGCCTTGGTGAAAACATTTACACACAAAAATGCAAGGTGACGCAGTCGCATACTGTAGCTACTATAGGCCTCTATGTATAAAAAAAGCACAGACACACAGTTTCTAAGAGAAAAAGAGAGAAAGAGAAGCAGAAAGAGGACTTCAGAAGACAGGGGAGGCTCTCAAATTGAATTTGATTGAATGTACCTTGATTGCAGCCCGTGGCTATTAGCCAGACAAAACCTCCCGAGTTCAACAATAATGGCTAAATTTATCCTCAAGCCAACTACTTTTTCCCTCATTGTTAGGCTATTTGATGTGTAATTCTTATAAGAAGTTTATAAATAGCAGCTAAATACTGTATACAGCTATAGATAGTAGTCTCGACTGCATAATGAAACAATCCAAGGTAAGCTTGTGTTTTGAGGGTGGACTGATTGCATTATTTGGCATTATTAGACTGGTTTAACACACAACAACTTTCTATCCAAGCTGGGAGAGAGCGTGAGGGCGACTCATGTCATGCAGGTTCAAGTAGGCGGCACAGGGAAGTTGTATATTCAAAAATATCTATTGGTTGCTGATTACTATGCGACTATGTATCGAACCACACAGCATGGCAGCCTTGCGACACCGTGTATAAATTTGTGAAATGTCAGGCTTAACATGTGAAAATGACAACCAAATAGGCCTACAAATAAACATTTATTCATTAGCTAAAGCAAAGCTATAGGCTACATGCCTTGGCACCACAGAAAGCCTATCATTGCTTTGCATAGACATGTTGCAATTTCAGCACCGTGGACAGCAATCGGTAGTCTCTTCTTTGTGAGTGGCTGTCTGGCTGACTCATTAGATTTAGAGGGGGGGGGGGGGCTCTGACCTTGTGGGAGGTGTCCAGAGAAACTGCGTTACGCCAGTGGCAGGAAGGTGCGAACACACATTAACACCACAAACATACGCCGGCAAGCAGGCAGGCAGGCAGGCAGGCAGGCAGGCAAGCAGGCAGGCAGGCAGGCACACACACAACAATCCAAGGCAATCCAATAAACATGCAAATGTACAAGACACACATGGTTGGACACACATTCATACCACTGAAAGTAAACATCCCGGTGAAAACCTAATTTCTTATTCACCCTGAAGATGAAAGCGACATGAGAACGGAGAGGAGCAGCCTCACAAATAATATCCATGGCACCTTAATAAGTCATAACTCTACATCCCTTCACTATACAACGTAGGGATGCGAGGAGATAGATATGGCCTCAAGCATACAGCAGGCCTATATCACCATCTCCACATCTCCACTCTGAGGTAAACACACAACAAGAGCCAGTCACTCAGATGCTGAAGGGAATTGGGCTAGTAGTGGAAACAGTTCAAACGGGAACAATCATCTCTCCACAGAGAAATGTAGATGTGCCTTTGGATGCTGTAACCCTGGAGTAGTAGTAATCCAAATATGACAAATACATGTAACTGACAAATGCTTTGTGGGCAACAAAAAATAATTGATGCTGCTATAATGCATTACAACACTTGCCATAAGAAAAGCATGATAAAAATCGGTATATACTGTGAGTTAAAACATGCAGGCCTTACCTCTGCGACAGGCACTCCCTCTGGTGGACGGCAGTGCAGCACAATCATGCCTTTAATGGGCACCTCCCTCCCCTGGGGGTCCTGCTCAAAGTTCTTCCTCAGGTCTGGGAGAGGAGAGGGACACAGGGAGACAGGATTAGGGCTGTTGCGGTGACCGTATTACCGCCACACTGGCAGTGATGAGTCATGACTGCAGTAAAATTCCATGTGACCGTTGAGTCACGATAATCTCCTTTTATGCACTCTGGACATGCTTTGTTAGTGAGTACCCAATTTGCTAACTACCATCGGGTCCTAATGGCCTGGCACTCAGGGCTCTATTGTCCCTCTAAACACTCCTGAAGTCAATGCAAATACAATGGAAAATCACATCAAAGACTTATCCTCAAAACAGTAGTCCTATAGTACTTTTAACACCTCACTGTGTCACGGATCCCTTCGGAACTTTCATTACGCACACCTGGCCCCTATTCCCAGTGATTAGTAATTGTATAAGTGTGCCCTTGGTTTACCAGAGTCCTGTAGATTATTGTTACAATGTCCGTTGGTGCGTGTGAGTACCTGTGCTGTGTGTTTAGGCTTTCGTGCCATTGTGGATTGCGCAGATGATTACGAGTCTCGTCCTGTGTGTTAATCATTGTGAGTTTGTGTTATTTATTCAAGGTACTCCTCGCTCTTTTGTTAGGGTTTCTACCCTGTGTTTTGTATAGTGTTTGTTTGGTCTTCGTCCCGTGCCTTTACACGGCACGCCGTAGTTTGGGTGTAATAAAAAAAACTATTACGCATTTCTGCGTCTGTCTCCCGATCCTTATACCAGCGTGACACACCGTGATGACCAATTTAAAGAAAGAAGTTCATCAGCAGGTTGAAACGGTGTAAAACATGGTCGTTGTGGATGTTGTTTCAAAGCCTAACACAACGAAATGGACAGCGCTTTCTAAGGTAACGATTCATTAAAAACAGCCATACGCATATTAGTGCTCATGCACATGCATAGATTCATGAGCTACAGCCGAATGGAAAAACCTTAAAATGATGATTGTGCCATTTTACAATACACAAATCAAGAGTGATTTAAAATGTCTTTGGCACATAATTGGTCTAGCCTATACTCCAAAAAAATTGAGTAATTGCCTTTGAGTGTGGACTGTTGTCACGTTCCTGACCTATTTATGTTAGTTGTTATGTGTGTTAGTTGGTCAGGACGTGAGGTTGGGTGGGCATTCTATGTTTTCTGTTTCTGTGTTGGTTTTGGGTTACCTGGTATGGCTCTTAACCTGTTGGGGATGGGGGCGCTGTTTAGACTATTTATGCTAATGTGGCTAATTTTTTAAACGGCTTCCCACAAAATCCTTGATCGTACAATATGCATATTATTATTATTATTGGATAGAAAACAGTCTATAGTTTCTATAGGAGTTGAAATTTTGTCTCTAAGTGGAACAGAGCCCATTCTACAGCAATTTCCCTGACATGGAGTCAGATTTGAGAAATGTTGGCCACTTTTCTGAAGTCAGTTAAAAGGGCACTGTCGTTGCTATGACTATACGGACACTTCTTACGTCTTCCCCTGGATGCCTTTACGTGATGACGATTCCAACGGGCTCGATTGCTCGTTCACAGGCCCTACAAATGAAAAAACCCTGAAGCTAGTCATTCTTTTGGAGCTGCGTAACGCGCGTGCTGGACACCGACCCGCTCCTGTTCCAAGCGTTAGTTTAGCCTGTTATATTTCTCCGGTCATCTTTTCACTCGTTATAGGAGTTACAAACATCATAAAGTAGTTAATTTAAAGCGTTTTATAGCAATTTATATCCGTTTAGTGCGATTTTGGGACATTTATTTTTGCAACGATGTGAAAAGTTGGGCACGCTTTTCAGTTCATCCCGAACGTAGTTGACATTTCCACATGGCAAGAGGACAGCTTTCCACCAAAAGACGATTTCTCCCAAGAAAGGATCCTTTGCCCAAGATACTGATGGAAGAACAGCTCAAGGTAGGACATTTTTATTATGATAAATCGTGTTTCTGTCGAAACATTTTAGTGGCTTAGGACGCCATGTTTTTTGACGTAGCTTCGCTTGGCGCAAACTGTATTGAAAAGTAAGGATAAATTAAAAAATGTAATAACGCAATTGTATTAAGAATTAAATTGTCTATCAATCCCTGTCCACCCTATATTTTTTAGTCACGTTTATGAGTATTTATGTATAAGAGTAGATCACTGTCTAAGTGGCGCAAGGACAAATTCTGACCAGCTGAGTTACATTTCACATTGTCTAACCATGATTTTGGTGGCTAAATATAAACATTTTCGATCAAACTGTATATGCATGTTGTAATGTGATGTTACAGGAGTGTCATCGGAAGAATTCTGAGAAGGTTAGTGAAAAAATTAATATCTTTTGGCGATGTTGACTTTTATCGCTCACTTTGGCTAGAATCAATGCTGGGCTGCTAATTGCTATGTGCTAAGCTAATATAACGATTTATTGTGTTTTCGCTGTAAGACACTTAGAAAATCTGAAATATTGTCTGTATTCACAGGATCTGTGTCTTTCGATTCGTGTATGCTGTGTATTTTTACGAAATGTTTGATGATTAGTAGTTAGGTAAACACGTTGCTCATTGTAATTATTCTAGTCCATTTGTGATGGTGGGTGCAATTGTAAACTATGCCATCTACCTGAAATATGCACTTTTTTCTAACAAAACCTATCCCATACCATAAATATGTTATCAGACTGTCATCTAATGAGTTTTTTTGTTGGTTAGGGGCTATAAATATCTTAGTTTAGCCGAATTGGTGATGGCTACTGGTGTTGGTGGACAAATAAAAGATGGTGGATTATGCTAATGTGTTTTTAGGTAATAGATGTACATCTTTACATATTGTGTCTTCCCTGTAAAACATTTTAAAAATCGGAAATGTTGACTGGATTCACAAGATCTGTGTCTTTCATTAGCTGTATTGGACTTTAATGTGTGAAAGTTAAATATTTTAAAAATATATTTTTTTTGAATTTCGCGGCACTGGTTTTTCAGTGGGGGGGGGGGGGGGTGCCGCTAGCGCCACGCTGATCCTAGACAGGTTAATTAGAGGCAGGTGTTTGGCGTTCCTCTAATTAAGAGTCATATTTAGGTAGGCGTTGTCACAGTGTTCGTTGTGGGTGATTGTCTTCCGTGTCAGTATGTATGTTCGTGCCACACGGGACTGTAGCGTTTGTTTCGTTTCGTTTCGATGTCGTCTGTTTCCTGTACGTGAGTTTATGTTTAGTTATGTAAGTTTATGTTCAGGTTTCGTTCTACGTCGTTTTCTTATTTTGTAAGTTTGTTAAAGTGTTTGTTTTCGTGTTGCCATCTTCATCGTTGTTATAAATAAAAAGATGGCTTATTTCCCGCAAGCTGCGTTTTGGTCTGAAGATCCTTCTCTCCTCACCTCATCCGAGGATGAGGAGAGCACCAGCCGTTACAGAATCACCCACCACGCTAAGACCAAGCGGCAAGGGAAAAATAAACGGAGTAAGGGACAGGAGAAAAACAAGGATTTCTGGACATGGGAGCAGATAATGAATGGAGAGGGTCCCTGGGCTAAGGCAGGAGAAAATCGCCGTTCTCAGGAGGAGAGGGAGGCAGCTAAAGCCCAGGAGCGGTGGTTTGAGGAGGCAGCAAGGAGACGTGGCTGGAAGCCCGAAAAGCCGTGGGAGCAGCTGGAGGCACTGGGGAGTGCAGAGGCTACCGGAGAGAGGAACCGGAGCTATGAGGGAACGCGTCTGGCACGGAAGCCCGAAAAGCCCGTAAGTAATTCCCAAAAATTTCTTGGGGGGGGGCTAGGAGGTAGTGGGCCAAGGGCAGGCAGGAGACCTGCGCCCACTTCCCAGGCTTACCGTGGAGAGCGGGAGTACGGGCAGGCGCCGTGTTACGCAGTAGAGCGCACGGTGTCTCTTGTACGAGTGCATAGCCCAGTGCGGGTTATTCCACCTCCCCGCACTGGTAGGGCTAGATTGGGTATTGAGCCAGGTGTCATGAGGCCGGCTCAACGCGTCTGGTCTCCAGTGCGTCTCCTCGGGCCGGCATACATGGCACCTGCCTTACGCATGGTTTCCCCGGTTCGCCTACATAGCCCGGTGCGGGTTATTCCACCTCCCCGCACTGGTCGGGCAACCGGGAGTATTCAACCAGGTAAGGTTGGGCAAGCTCAATGCTCAAGAGTGCCAGTACGCCTCCACGGTCCGGTATTTCCGGCACCACCTCCCCGCCCCAGCCTAGTACCTACAGTGTCTACACTACGCACTAGGCTACCAGTGCGTATCCTGAGCCCTGTTCCTCCTCCACGCACTCTCCCTGTAGTGCGTGTATCTAGCCCGGTGCCTCCAGTTCCGGCACCACGCACTAAGCCACCTGTGCGTCTCCAGAGCCCTGAACACACTGTATCTTCTCCCCCTACTAATCCTGATGTGCTTGTCCTCAGCCCGGTGTCACCAGTGCCGGTACCTCGCATCAGGGATAGAGTAGGCTTTGAGAGTACAGTGTGCCCTGTCCCTGCTCCCCGCACTAGTAGGAAGGTGCTTATCCTTAGGCCGGTGCCTCCAGTTCCGGCACCACGCACCAGGTCTACAGTGCACCGTATCCGGCCAGAGCCATCCGTCTCCCCAGCGCCATCTGAGCCATCCGTCTCCCCAGCGCCATCTGAGCCATCCGTCTCCCCAGCGTCATCTGAGCCATCCGTCTCCCCAGCGCCATCTGAGCCATCCGTCTCCCCAGCGCCGTCTGAGTCATCCGTCTGCCAGGAGCCTGCAAAGCCGCCCGTCTGCCATGAGCCTGCAAAGCCGCCCGTCTGCCATGAGCCTACAGAGCCGTCAGCCAGACAGGAGCCGCTAGAGCCGTCAGCCAGACAGGAGCCGCTAGAGCCGTCAGCCAGACAGGATCTGCCAGAGCCGCCAACCAGACAGGATCTGCCAGAGCCGCCAACCAGACAGGATCTGCCAGAGCCGCCAACCAGACAGGATCTGCCAGAGCCGCCAACCAGACAGGATCTGCCAGAGCCGCCAGAGAGCCATGAGCAGCCAGAGCCGTCAGAGAGCCATGAGCAGCCAGAGCCGTCAGAGAGCCATGAGCAGCCAGAGCCGTCAGAGAGCCATGAGCAGCCAGAGCCGTCAGAGCGCCATGAGCAGCCAGAGCCGTCAGAGCGCCATGAGCAGCCAGAGCCGTCAGAGCGCCATGAGCAGCCAGAGCCGTCAGAGCGCCAAGAGCAGCCAGAGCCGTCAGAGCGCCATGAGCGTCGAGAGCCGTCAGAGCGCCATGAGCGTCGAGAGCCGTCAGCCTGCCATGAGCGTCGAGAGCCGTCAGCCTGCCATGAGCGTCGAGAGCCGTCAGCCTGCCATGAGCGTCGAGAGCCGTCAGCCTGCCATGAGCGTCGAGAGCCGTCAGCCTGCCATGAGCGTCGAGAGCCGTCAGCCAGCCATGAGCGTCGAGATTCGTCAGTCAGCCATGAGCTGCCCTTCAGCCTGAAAAGGCTAGATACCCAGAACTGCCCATCAGTCCAGAGCTGTCTCTCTGTCCGGAGCTGCCTTTCAGTCCGGAGTTGCCCCTCTATCCTGATCTCCCTCTCTATCTTCATCTACCTCTATATTCTTATCTATCCCTCTGTCTTGATTTATATCTCTGTCCCGGTGTTGTCCTTATTAGGTATGTTATTAAGAGGATTTTGTGGGGGAAAAAAGAGGGTGGACATTCTTGGAGGGAGGAAGCTAGGATGGATTATGGTGGGGTGGGAACCGCGCCCGGAGCCTGAGCCACCACCGTGGTTAGATGCTCACCCAGACCCTCCCCTAGACTTTGTGCTGGTGCGTCCGGAGTTCGCACCTTGTGGGGGGGGTAATGTCACGTTCCTGACCTATTTATGTTAGTTGTTATGTGTGTTAGTTGGTCAGGACGTGAGGTTGGGTGGGCATTCTATGTTTTCTGTTTCTGTGTTGGTTTTGGGTTACCTGGTATGGCTCTTAATTAGAGGCAGGTGTTTGGCGTTCCTCTAATTAAGAGTCATATTTAGGTAGGCGTTGTCACAGTGTTCGTTGTGGGTGATTGTCTTCCGTGTCAGTATGTATGTTCGTGCCACACGGGACTGTAGCGTTTGTTTCGTTTCGTTTCGATGTCGTCTGTTTCCTGTACGTGAGTTTATGTTTAGTTATGTAAGTTTATGTTCAGGTTTCGTTCTACGTCGTTTTCTTATTTTGTAAGTTTGTTAAAGTGTTTGTTTTCGTGTTGCCATCTTCATCGTTGTTATAAATAAAAAGATGGCTTATTTCCCGCAAGCTGCGTTTTGGTCTGAAGATCCTTCTCTCCTCACCTCATCCGAGGATGAGGAGAGCACCAGCCGTTACAACTGTGTTATTATGCATACTGGATGGACTGGTTACCTTATGCTACGCTCCAAAATCTATATCCATGAGTCTGGAAGAGAACGTATAGCCCTAGGCGATGCGGTTGGTTCATTGATTGTGCAGGGCAGCATACAGTCATTTCTATTTAATTTTGAATAGGGAATTTTTAAAATGTTCAAAATTGATTGGTTGACACATTTCCTTTAGCTATACAGAATATCTCACCACCCTTTCCTCCTAACATGTTTTCACAACAAAACATATTTCACTAAACTGTTGACAGCAAATCTGCATGAAAGGAATAAAGGAGAGGGAGGAGATGGAAACACATGGTGGTGAGATTCTGTATAGATATTACTGATTACTTGGCTATTTAAAATAAAAAAATCTAATCTGTTGGTATGGTTCTGCTACTCACAGGCGATGCGTACGGTGGCCTTGCGGCTCTTGGAGGTGCCCAGGTGGCTCCAGGCCACACACAGACACCAGTAGTCCTCAGGGCCATGGAAGTCCTCCACCTGCTGACGGGACACGTTGATCATCACCTCCCGGATCTTCAGCCCTGCAGGAACACACAGATTACAATCCCAAATTACCAACACAGTTTACCCTCACAGATGACCTAATCCAAATATATCCCAGATGATCAGAAACTTGAAATCGCTAAAATGATTAAAACAGATTATCACACAACGTAATCAGAAGACTTGGTGAGACGTAAAAGACGGGTGATTAAATATCCATTCGATAAGAGATTATCAGTCCCAAACAGATGAAGAGGTGTGCAGAGAGACGAGTGTCTTTCATATTATTATCCACAGAAGATTACTCTGAAGCCTGACAAATCTATATAAAGAAATGTTCTTATTATCATCATTTTGACTATCACTCAGATACAGTGTCTTGCAAAAGTATTCACCTCCCTTGGCGTTTTTTCTATTCTGTTGCATTACAACCTGTAATTTAAATTGATTTTTATTTGGATTTCATGTAATGGGCATACACAAAACAGTCCAAATTGGTGAAGTGAAATGGAAAAAAATAACTCAAAAAGTGGTGCGTGCATATGTATTCACCCCCTTTGCTATGAAGCCCCTAAATATGATCTGGTGCAACCAATTACCTTCAGAAGTCACAACATTAGTTAAATAAAGTCCACCTGTGTGCAATCTAAATGTCACATGATCTCAGTATATATACACCTGTTCTAAAAGGCCCCAGAGTCTGCAACACCACTAAGCAAGCGGCACCACCAAACAAGCAGCACCATGAAGACCAAGGAGCTTTCCAAACAGGTCAGGGACAAAGTTGTGGAGAAGTACAGATCAGGGTTGGTTTATAAAAAAATATCCAAAACTTTGAACATCTCACGGAGCACCATTAAATCCATTATTACATTTTTTTAAGAATATGGCACCACAACAAACCTGCTAAGAGAGGTACGCTCACCAAAACTGATGGACCAGGCAAGGAGGGCATTAATCAGATAGGCAACAAAGAGACCAAAGATAACCCTGGAGCTGCAAAGCTCCATATGACCACTTTAAGCCATACACTCCACATAGCTGGGCTTTACGGAAGAGTGGCAAGAAAAAAGCCATCACTTAAAGAAAGAAATAAGCAAACATGTTTGGTGTTCGCCAAAAGACATGTCAGAGACACCCCAAACATATGGAAGATGGTACTCTGGTCAAATGAGACTAAAATGGATATTTTTGGCCATCAAGGAAAATGCTATGTCTGGTGCAAACCCAACACCTCTCATTACCCCGTGAACACCATCCCCACAGTGAAGCACGGTAGTGCGGATGTTTTTCATTCGCAGGGACGGGGAAACTGGTTAGAATTGAAGGAATGATGAAACTGGTTAGAATTGAAGGAATGATGGATGGCGCTAAATACAGGGAAATTCTTGAGGGAAACCTGTTTCAGTCTTCCAGAGATTTGAGACTGGGACAGAGGTTCACCTTCCAGCAGGACAATGACCCTAAGCATACTGCTAAAGCAACACTCGAGTGGTTTAAGGGGAAACATTTAAATGTCTTGGAACGGCCTAGTCGAAGCCCAGACCTCAATCCAATTGAGAATCTGTGGTGTGACTTAAAGATTACTGTACACCAGCGGAACCTATCCAACTTGAAGGAGCTGGAGCAGTTTTTCCTTGAAGAATGGGCAAAAATCCCAGTGGCTAGATGTGCCAAGCTTGTAGAGACATACCCCAAGAGACTTGCAGCTGTAATTGCTGAAAAAGGTGGCTCTACAAAGTATTGACTTTGGGGGGGGTCAATAGTTATGCACGCTCAAGTTTTCAGTTTTTTTTGTCTTATTTCTTGTTTGTTTCACAATAAAAATATTTTGCATCTTCAAAGTGGTAGGCATGTTGTGTAAATCAAATCACACAAACCCCCAAAAATGTATTTTAATTCCAGGTTGTAAGGCAACAAAATAGGAAAATGCCAATGGGGGTGAATACTTTCACAAGCCACCTTAATCTACTTCAGACTGGCAATGGGGTGAACATATGATGCAGGATGATGCCAATGAGATAGGGATTGTTATTGACCCTCTTTTGATTACTCGGTTCTACTAATGCCTTAATACATCTATACAGATTACCAAGAGACTAAATGGGAGTAAATGGTTTCAAATAGATATGGTATATTGGAGGTCTGCCACCTGCATTGTATCCTTGCATTATTTCTATGGATACAGTACATTAGAAAAAATGGTTCCAAAACAGTTATTCACAAAAAGGTGCGTTGTGATTCGTCAACACCCCGGGTATTGAAAAGACACAATCTCAATCATATGATGTAAAACGCTTCATCATGATGTGGCAAGTTACAATTTGCTTTTTGAAAGTTATATATCTTGAAAACGTGACATGCAATCATGCATTTTGAGACTGTATCAACATTGGACTAATAAAAATAATTCCTAAATATATTTTTTGAGTGGATTATTCTTTTAACTTGATGTACAGAAACCATAGTGTGTGTACGATTCACTCTGAATCTCAATTTATGTATGCATATCTCAAGCTGTGATTCAAACCATAATCATGAACAAAGATATGGTTGGTATGGAATTGGTTGTTATGTAAGTCTCTCCAACAGCGACAGACTGTACGTCTACAAAAAACTATATGAGACCGTATTGGAACATTAATGCATAATAAGGAAGCTCTGCTGGATATCTTAGAAAGAACCGTCTTCAAAACTATTTCAGGGCAGCTCTCCAAAGGGGAAAGGAGCTCTGTCTATGATAACTTTATTCTCCCTGCCTGCTACATAAACCTAATTTCACAGACTGTTCCAAACAGGCCCATCACGGTTGGGGGTTAGTGAGAGAGTGTGTTTGTGTGTCTGTACACGTGACGTGTGTGTGTTTTCGGCTCCAAGAGTCCTCTCAGCAGGCCACTCCCAGCATGCATTTTGTATGTGTATTTATTATGGATCCCCATTAGCTGCTGCCAAGGCAGCAGCTACTCTTCCTGGGGTACAGCAAAATGAAGGCAGTTATACAATTTTAAAAACATTACAATATATTCACAACAGATTTCACAACACATTAAGTGTGTGCCTTCAGGCCACTACTCTACTATCACATATCTACAACACAAAATCAATATGTACGTGTGCGTATGTTATTATGTGTGTGTGTGTATGCATGTGTCTGTCTCTTCACGGTCCCTGCTGTTCCATAACGTGTATTTTTATCTGTTTTTTTAAATGAAATTTTACTGCTTGCATGAGTTACTTGATGTGGAATGGAGTTCCATGTAGTCATGGCTCTATGTTGTACTGTGCGCCTTACATAGTCTGTTCTGGACTTGAGAACTGTGACATGTCTTGTGGGGTATGCATGGGTGTCCGAGCTGTTTGTCAGTAGTTCAAACAGACAGCTCGGTGCATTCAACATGTCAATACCTTTCACAAATACCAGTAGTGATGAAGTCAATCTCTCCTCCACTTTGAGCCAGGAGAGATTGACATGCACATTATTAATATTAGCTCTCTGTGTATATCCAAGGGCCAGCCGTGCTGCCCCTGTTCTGAGCCAATTGACATTTTCCTAAGTCCCCCCTTCTGGCACCTGAACACAGGACTGAACAGTAGCCCAGGTGCGACAAAACTAGGGCCTGTAGGACCTGCCTTGTTTATAGCGCTGTCAAGAAGGCAGAGCAGCGCTTTATTATGGACAGACTTCCCCCATCTTAGCTACTGTTGTAGTCACCATAACTTGCTCAATTTCCACATTATTCATTACAATATTGAGTTGAGGTTTAGTGAACGATTTGTCCCAAATACAATGCTTTTAGTTTTTGAAATATTTAGAACTTATTCCACCATTCTGAAACCATTATTCCACCCATTCTGAAACTAACTACAGCTGTTTGTTAAGTGTTGCAGTAATTTCAGTCGCTGTAGTATTCAAAGCCAGTGACATGTCGTTAGTAAAAATTGAAAAAAGTAAGGGGCCTAGACAGCTACCCTGGGGAATTCCTGATTCTACCTGGATTATGTTGGAAAGGCTTCCATTAAAGAACATCCTCTGTGTTCTGTTAGACAGGTAACTCTTTATCCACAATATACTTCACAGGACCAGCAGACAGACAGACAGGACCACAAATAGGTTGAGACAAAATTGAAACTTGCTGTCAGTTGTAGGTCATACCTGTTTGATAGAGATGTGTTTGGGGAGATATTTACTGAGACAGATAAACAGAAATATGGAAGTAATAAGACAAGGGTACACAGAGTGCTGCAATCCTGCAGATTTTCATCCTTGACACTAATTTCTACCAGTTAAACCAGGTGTGTCCACACTACAGCCGTTCAGAAGCATCAAGTACCAAGGAGAGACGAAAACCAACATAACTGTGGAACTGAAGGGCCTGCGTTGTGCACACCTGTCATAAGATAAGCTGAATAGCCCAGGGGAGCACCATCACCAGAAAAATTACTGTTATAAAGTACAACATTAAAACGGTAGATCCTTTTCAAGTGCACTTGACATGCGTTAGTCTTGAGATTTCAGTTTGAGACCCCTCTTGGGTCCATACCAAGGCCTGTATCTGTCTGTTTGACTGTCTGTCTGTCTAAAAGCTTCAGATTGATGCCAGTGATTATGTAATCTCTAGTTTAAGTGCTCACTGACAAGCGACTTAGTTTATGATTTAAATACAATAAGACGTCTATAGGGGGATTTGGGTTCAGCAATCTTTTAAATCACAATGACTCCCTGTCCATTGGGAGAAGTGCTTCATCTTTATTCACTATGAAGGCTGCAATGTAAGATATTGTAGAACTGCGAGTGAATGCTGACTAGGCCATAAAATTGTGTGGTTAGGCACTATGTTTTAGTCAATTTACTTGACTTGACTTATCCTGCATACCAAATGGCACCCTATTCCCAATATTGCATTACTTTTGACCAGGGGCCATAAAGGGCTATAAAGGGAATAGGGTGCCATTTGGGATGTAGATTTAGTCAACACGACACGATTATCATCTTTAATATGCTGTTTATGTTCTGGTTTATTCCACAGAATAATAGTCAGAACATTCAGAAGTCCACTGTGCGCAGTAGTTTTTCTTTCAAAAAGTATCAAGACGGACTCTGTGCACTGGTGCTGTAGAGACACATTCAACTTCTGTATGTGCCACAACCAAGGGGCACATCCATGTTTCTCAGAGAAAATCGATTCTCTTTCAATAGAGCAAAATACAAGGAAAATGTGGTTTGGGTAGATTTCGAACAGCAACATAGATCATCATTTCTGCAAACGGGCATAAAGGAGAATGTGTGTGTGTGCTGTGCTGTGTGTTTGTCTGTCTGTCGGCCTGTGTGTGTGTGTGTGTGTGTGTGCATCCAAGAATGAATTTGTGGCCCAAACAAGGAAAGCCATGACTAATGGTATCAAATAATCCTCCCAAACTAATGTCTTATTGAGTCAGTGCCAGTGTGAGGTGTCTGGCTGAAGGGGGAGATGGAGTAAGAGAAAATCAGGAAGTCACACTCTCTCCAAAGATCCTCCACACTGTGTGCAGATCAAAAAGCTTAGCCACAGTATCAGTGACCTAGTATTCCATTATTTAACCGTTTTTTCCTCATTTGCTTTCTTTGTGTGCTTGTAAATGGATATGGTGTGTGTGTGTCAATCCCAGTACATCCTTTCTTACCTCCCCTCTTTCTGTACATCTCCATCCCTCTCTCCCCTCTTTTCTATCTTTCCTCTCTTTCTGTACCTCTTTGCCCATGTCTCTCTCTCTCTCCATCTTTGCCTTTCCTTGTGGCTCGGGCCTTTCCCTGTGGCTCGGGCCTTTCCCTGTGGCTCAGGTCTTTCCCTGTGGCTCAGGTCTTTCCCTGTGGCTCAGGTCTTTCCCTGTGGCTCAGGACTTCCCTTGTGGCTCAGGTCTTTCCTTGTGGGCTTAGGTCTTGCCAATGGCTCTTGACAGAGTGCCATGAAGCCTTGACAACAGACCCTGAGGAGGAGTAGAGCATCCCTTGTTCTCTCTCCATGTCTTCTCTTTTTCCTTTACCCTCTCCTTCTAAAGGTGGAATGGATAATGCTGCTCTTTTTTCCTCCCTCTCTCCTCCCCTTCACCTTCTTTCCCTTCTCCCCCGCTCTCCACGCTCTCCCTGCACCCCTCTGACACATGGAATGACGCTGGAGAGATGAAGCAAGTACGGGGAGTAAAACATTTAATAAATAACGGACATGGAACGAGACAGGAACAGCGTCAACAAACGGGTAACACAAACAAAATACAATTAATGCAGCAGCCGGGAACAGAGCAAGGGAACTGACAAATATAAGGGAGGAAATGAACAGATGATTAGTGAGTCCAGGTGAGTCCACTATCGCTGATACACGTGACGAGGAAAGACAGGTGTCCGTAATGGATGGAAGGAGTGCATGATGCAGGGCAGCCTGGCACCCTCACGCGCTGGGGGGGAAGAGGGGGAGCAGACACCCTCATTATACCACTGCCCATTCCCTTCATCCTCCTCTCTTCCCTCCATCCCTCTCCCCGGCAGTGATCCTGTGCTGTGATCTCTCTCTGGTTCTCTGTGCCATTGTCTGGCTTCTGGCTGGGTCTGTGGAGAGGCCCTGCGTGGAGTAGCCCTGCGCCAGCTACAAGTGCCTCCTGATCCACCCAGCACAGCTTGGCAGAGCACTGTGTGTGTTTTGTGTGTGAGTATGTGAATATGTGTTTGTGAGAGTATGTATGTGTGTTTGTGTGTGTGTGCGCGTGGTTTAGTGTTTGTGTGTGTGAGTGCTCCGCTCGGCCCTGGATGTCTCTGTCATACTTAGCGTCATGACCAGGGAACGGGGTTATCCAAATGCTATTTCTTCGTAGACACTAGAGATGCTCACGAGGCAGACGTGCACATGTACGTACACACAGGCGAGGCTTGTTGTCAACGTGGCGTGGTTAGGGGTCGCAGCGGCAGGCGGGTAGCTTCAGGGGGAGCGTATGACTAATTTGCTGTTTCTGAACGCTGCTTCAGGGAAATGTTTGTGCAATGTGACATGTGGGGGGGGGGGGGGCGGGGGGGTGGCTGGCTGGCTGAGGGCCAGGCGCGAGACGAACCCTAGCAGACAAGTGGAACATTGGAACATGCTCCCAGCAACATCTTCAGTCTGATCCCAGCTGTGTGTCACACTTCATCCCAGAACCAAAGGGACGCATGCATTAAGGCATGATAATTCAGCCATTTAAAACGCTGGAAGTCACGCGTGTTCATGGCGTCTCCACATTGTCTGATTAACCCACATGTAAATAAGCTTGTGAGTAGTAGTCATACCCCTGTAGGTCAAATACCCTTTTCTAAGAAATCTACTAACTTAACATATGGAATTGTTTGGATATTAATAAAATGGACCATCTAGCTATTTGATGTTGTATTTTAGAACCCCTGTACAGATGCCATACCTTAATTTGATCATTCTGTTGTTGCAGGAATTTTCCTGCATAGCAGGAAATGCAAACTTGTGTATTTCAGGTTTTAAAAGGCTTCTAAAATGTGTAATTTCCACTTTAAAATGATCAGACTTGATTTGTCCTAACAAAAATGTCGAATATTTATAATCCACATAACAATTCACATTTCCTGTTGCTGCAGGATTAATTTCCTGCTTTCCTCACTCAAATTAAGATACGGCATCTGTAGTTAGAAAACAATACGTACAAATTATTACTGCTACTAGTACATAGAAACACATGGAAGAACAAACAAATACATGGAAAAAAAAGAAGTATGTTTTGCAGGGTTAAAAAATGCATCTGAGAGATATAGGAAGGCCATAGAGATAGATAGATGACTCTAGTGCCTAAAAGACCATTTTAGCATGGGCAGCGCCATTGAAGACTTTCACCATTTTAAACTTGGTGAAATTAGGATTAGGTCATCAGGAGGGATCAGCAAATGAATTATGCTTGTGAGCAAACAATACATTACTGCAGGGGAAAGTAAATGGCCAACTTTGGCGTTATACCTGTTCGAATAACAAACTCCAGATGGCAGTACGCACCCTTTTAGTTTGTATACCAACTCATAGTAGTAGTAGAAGAAGAAAATTGACCTCTTCAAAATGGAGATGGCCCCATTGGCGCCTCCCGTGCCCTCACTGAGACAGATACAAATCATTCTCTATGAGGAAAGCTCAGGAAAACTTCAGGGACAATCTTTATGTGGAATAACCCTTATTCTTTTATGTGGAATAACCCTTGTACTTTTATGTGGAATAACCCCTATTCATCTCCAATTATTTTTTACTGCATATTCATTTTGTATGGAGTTGGGACATGGGCGCCCTTGGGTTGTCAAAGAGCAAAACCGACAACAGTGCGTGTTTGTGAGAGTCTACGTTTTTCAGAATGGAGACATAATAGTTTTGTAGCTCAAACCGTTCTTTTTTTTGTGACAGAAACCACTCGTCTCACAAAAACCACTCTACTGCAGCTCCCAGCCATCGCACAGGCCAACGGCCGTCATCGCCGGACTTAGTGGATTGAGACTCCCCAATTGAGATGCAACCAATGCAAAACGGAAACAGACTTTTATTGATAAAAACACGCTGGAGCAGAAATTGACTTAAACTGTAGGGGGTTATTATAACCCTGTTTTGTCTGAAGTCACTCTTCCTCCTTTCTCATTTACTTCTCAATTATATTTTTCTGTCTCTCTGTCTCCGTAGTGGAGTATTACTTCTGCTACTGTGTCTGTATCTCTGTATCCATATCTCTCATGTTCTCTCTCTGCTCCTCTTGATGACTGAGTATTCATCCTCTGCCTCTCTCTCTCTCTCTGAGCCCCTGCCTGGTAGGAGGTAGATGATGTCTCTGCAGGTCGACTGTGATCCTCATACAAAATGATGGACCACAGAAACAGAGAGCCCTCTATCCCTTCCTCTCTCCTCCTGCCTCTCTCCCCCTCTCCTCCTCAAATATCTCTTCAACAAAGACTTTGGAGGAACTGATAGCCTCTACTCTTGTCCTCTGCTACCCCTCCCTCTTTATTTTCTTCCCTCCTCTCCCTCTTCGACTATCACTGCCATCTTTCCATCAAAGGGAGCAGAGGAAAGGATATTCTATCCTTCCCCCTCTCTCAATTTTCCATCTCTCTTTATCTCTCCATCTTCATCTGGGTATCAACTGTCTCCCAGTCAAAGATACCGTCAAGGACGAATAACCTCCCTTCTCCTTTCCTTCCTCTCCTTTCATTCTTTCTCTCCATGTCTCTCAACCTACTCAACCATTTATCCACTCCAATACCAATGTATATCTGGGACCATGGCCTGCATGGTGTATGTCTACATTCCCAAATGCAAAGACCCAATTCCAAACCAATGCATGTCTCCTCTCCATAGGCCCCTTACCCTTTCCTTGCAGATAGATAAGATAGATATCAGCAACAAGGTCACTCGTCCTCTTTGTTGACAGCCATTCTTTCCAGTCCCTCCTTATCCAGACATGGGTTTGGAATCAGGACTAAGAGCTGCACTTTTGGGTTTATTCCTAATGCTTTATGGACCCAATTCTGCTACCTCATCTGAGTACCTTATAATATTTCCAAAATAGTTACTCCCTCTCCAAATCCAGTAGGAGTGATCCTCTATAATACTGTACCTGAACAGGCCTGATACCATTCCTAATACCTCCTGGGTTAAGTTTATCAGCGTCACAGCATTCTGCTATGGAAGCTCAATCTGGTAAGCAACGATTACACAAGCAATCCTACCAACTTTGCGTCTAAGACTGTTCTGATCTGCAACATCAAAAGACGGAGGGAAACTTGTAGAGGGATAAATGAATGAGAGGAGGAGAAATGTGTTGCCATTTGAACATCCTCAGAACTGTAACTTTCATGTTGTTGCTGCGGCATTTTACTCTTTGCACCTTGTTCTTTTCAATCGCCTGTAAACTGAGCTTGAAGTATGTTGTGCTCTCAGTACATGAAAGCTTAGGGAATATAGAGAAACATGGGATTTTTGGAGAAACACGGAAACAAAGATTTTCAAACACGGAAGTGGAGATAACATGGAAGGTACAGCAGAGGAGAGATTGGAACACGGAAGGGGAATGTTCATCTGGGCGATGTTCCATAATCCTTTAATCAATGGCCTGCTCTTATCTCCCTGTGTGTGTCCCTAGATATTTTCTCAGGCACCCACGTGTAGCGTACACATGTGTGGCGTACACAGGCGGGCGTGCACCCACACACACACACACACACACACACACACACACACACACACACACACACACACACACACACACACACACACACACACACACACACACACACACACACACACACACACACACACACACTCCTCCCCCCACAGACACAATGAAACATTAACCCCACGCCGCTGAAAGAGTTGACAGTGGGTTCAGATTGCAGTCAGACTTGTTCCCTGCGGAGAAGACTTTCACTTTGCTTTTAGGGGAAGTGTTGCAGCGCGACTGTCAACTTCCATCAGACTCACGCTTCATGTTTCCTGTGGCCTGTTTACCTATAAGGTAGAACTGCATGCAGCATCAGGGCCTAGCCTTGATGCTAATCACGCTAGGCATTGTGTTTTTGTTAGCGACAACACAACATCACAGCATCTGCAGGAGGAGGTTAAAACATTCATACAAAGGGGAAATAAGATGCCACCTACGTGCTATTATACACAGAACCATGCATAGACTCACATACACACACACGCACGTGCAAACGCATGCACACACACACACGTACACACACACGTACGTACACACAGGCACACACGTACACACAGGCACACACTTACACACAGGGACACACGCACACACAGGTACACTGCACTGTTGGTTAAGGGCTTGTAAGTAAGCATTTCACGGTAATGTCTACACTTGTTGTATTTGGGGAATGTGACAAATAAAGTTTGATTTGACACACGCACGCACACGTCAATGATGTGATCTGTTGGGAATGAACTCTCACTGCACTTATATTTACGGAATATTCATGTCTATTGGTTAGTTTGAACTATTGTGACTATTGTAGCTGGAAATGACTGATTTTGTATGGAATATCTACAGAGGCACATTATCAGCAACCATCACTCCTGTGTTCCAATGGCACATTGTGTTAGCTAATCCAAGTTTATAATTTTAATCCAAGTTTATAATTTTAAAAGGCTAATTGATCATTAGAAAACCCTTTTGCAATTATGTTAGCACAACTGAAAACTTTTGTCCTGATTAAAGAAGCAATAAAACTGGACTTCTTTAGACTAGAGTATCTGGAGCATCAGCATTTGTGGGTTTCATTATAGGCTGAAAATGGCCAGAAAAAAATAACTTTCTTCTGAAACTCGTCAATCTGTTCTTGTTCTGAGAAATGAAGGCTATTCCATGCGAGAAATTGCCAAGAAACTGAAGATCTCGTACAACGCTGTGTACTATTCCCTTCACAGAACAGCGCAAACTGTCTCTAACCAGAAGAGAAAGAGGAGCACAATTGAGCAAGAGGACAAGTACATTAGAGTGTCTAGTTTGAGAAACAGATGCCTCACAAGTCCTCAAATGGCAGCTTCATTAAATAGTACACACAAAACAACAGTCTCAATGTCAACAGTGAAAAGCCGACACCGAGATGCTGGCCTTCTAGGCAGAGTTCCTCTGTCCAGTGTCTGTGTTCTTTTTCCCATCTTAATCTTTTCTTTTTATTGGCCAGTCTGAGATATGGATTTTTCTTTCCAATTCTGCCTAGAAGGCCAGCATCCCAGAGTTGCCTATTTACTGTTGACGTTGAGACTGGTGTTTTACTGAGACCGAGATGGCAAACGTGAATGATAATGGCACCTATTCCAGTCCAACTGTTACAGAGCCTCATATGGTCACACTCCCCGCAGATCTTCAGAACTCTCCGTACGGTTCTGGTCTCGGAAATTACAGCTACCATCGATGCTGCTCTGGCCCCCTTCTCCGCCGTCCTGGATGTTGTCCGAGCCGATGCGGATGAACAAGGCCGCCGAATTGATGGCTTTGAACATGACCTGTGTGACTACAGTGACCGCGTAGTAGCACTTGAGAAAACTATCACCCGTCTGAGCTCCGAAAACCAAAAGCTGATTGACAAGACCGATGACCTGGAATCCCGTTCTCGCCGTTGCAATCTTCGTGTTGTTGGTATACCAGAGAAACGTGAAGGAGGGGACTCAGTTAAGTTCATGTCAGAATTCTTCGCGGATGTGCTGGGTCCGGCCATCGTTCCATCACCCCCGAAGCTGGATAGAGCCCACCGCATTGGCCCCTCCCCAGCGGGCGGAGACGACAACTCCAAGCCTAGGGTGTTTATTGTCCATTTTCACTACTGCCGTGACAAGGAGCGCATCCTCCAGAGGCGGGCAGAGACCAGCTACACTTCTGTGAACGCAAGGTGTTCATCTTTCCCGACCTCAGCTCGAATGTCGCCAAAAAAAGAGCTAAATTCCTTGATGTGAAACGCAAACTTCATGAAAAGAAAGTGAAATTCTAACTCCGCTTCCCTGCTCGTCTACACATTGAACATGCCGGGGGAAGCTACAGTTTGACTCCCACGAGGATGCCCAGCATTGGTTCGACAGTCACTTCTGAGCCGTATCTTGGATCTATGACATACTCTTTTGCCAGGTAGCTTGCATAGCCTAGCCTCTAAGTCGAAGGTATGTTTGACTTTTACGGCAGGGCAATTTTCCCCCTGTTGTCACTCCTTTTCTAGAAAAAAAACCTAACATTAGCAGAAACACTAACATTATTGAACTCTGATAAAAATTACTAATACTGTCTTCTGTGGTTGTCATTTAGGCTACACATTTGAGAGGTCCTATTTATTTGGCAAGATGGCTAGCGTAGTAATGCATGGCTACAATACCAGGCTTTTGCAGAGCTTTCCTTTGTTGTTTTTTTCTTTCTTTTCATCTAGATACTTACTGAAAGACTTTTCACCACTTTATTACACCCTATTGATCATTCGTACATGTACAGACACTCAGACCCTTTTCTTTTTTGTAACAGGGTAACATACTGTGGGAAACTTATTCGGCCTGATCCTGTAAGGGGTATTTTGAAAGAGAAGTCTCAATGTCTAACCAAATAGGAGTCATCGTTTGTGATCCAATCAGAAATATAACATAGGTGGGCACACCACTGATAGAACCTGATATTGGGAAGATCCAAGCCCCCCATAGAACTTGGCAGCTGCAATATTGCCATCTTAACCTCTCTAGGGTAGGGGGCAGCATTCGGAATTTTGGATGAAATGCATGCCCAAATTAAACTGCCTGCATCTCGGGCCCAGAATATATGATATGCATATAACTGGTAGATTTGGATAGAAAACACTCTAAAGTTTCCAAAACTGTTAAAATAGTCTCTGTGAGTATAACAGAACTGATTTGGGAAGTCGTTTTTTTTTGGGTTTTGTAGTTTTCTATTCAATGCCAATACAGTATCCATTGACTTAGGACTCAAAATGCAGTTTCTATGCCTTCCACTAGATGTCAACAGTCTTCAGAAAATGTTTCAGGCTTGTATTCTGAAAAATTAAGAAGTAAGAGCAATCTGAATGAGTGGACCCTGCCGTGTCACAGAGCTTTTTCCTGCGCAAGACCGAGAGAGTGCGTTTCTTGTTTACATTTTATATTGACGACGTTACTGTCTGGTTGAAATATTATTGATTATTTAGGCTAAAAACAACCTGATGTTTGAATATAAACATTGTTTGACATTTCTATGAACTTTACGGATACAATTTGGATTTTTTTGTCTTCCTGTTTTTACTGCGTTTTAGCCTGTGGATTACTGAAGAAAACACGCGAACAAAACGGAGGTTTTTGGGTATAAAGATACTTTATCGAACAAAAATAACATTTATTGAGTAAATGAATGTCTGCTGATTGCAACCATATGTAGATCATCAAAGGTAAAGGATTAATTTTATCTCTATTTCTAAATTGTGTAACTGTTCTAGCTGGCTGGCTACTGTTTGTAATGATTTGTTTAGTGGGCTATGTTCTCATAATCGTAATGTATGCTTTCGCCGTAAAGCATTTAAAAAATCTGACACCGTGGTTGGATTCACAAGCAGTTAATCTTTAAACCTATGTAAAATATGTTTTGTTTTCTGAATTTTTATAATGAGGATTTCTGTATATGAATTTGGTGCCCAACAGTTTCACTGGCTGTTGAAGAGGTGGGACGTTACCGTCTCACGTGCCCAAGAGAGGTTAAGTCTTGGCTTGCGTTTACTCCATATAAAGGAACTTAGCCATCTATTTACATCCTTTATTACCTTATTGGAGAGTAATACTGGGATCATTTGGATTGGGTAAAGTAGTCTAGGTAAAATTTTCATTTTCAAGAGGGATATTCTACCCAACCAAGAAATCGGGAGAGAGTTCCAGCGCTCCAGATCCTGTCTTATTGTATCAAACAAGGGAACAAAATTGGCTTTGTACATTTGGTGGAATTTAGGAGTTACAAATATACCCAGATACGTAAAACCTGAGGGAGACCATTTAAAAGGGAAGGGGGGAGAAGTATTAAGTACAGAGTAAAGGTTACCAAGTGGCATAACCTCTGATTTAGTTAAGTTAATCTTGTAGCCTGAGAATTCGCTGAATAATTCTAATATTAATAAGAGATGTAGTTGAAGTCTCAGGACATCATCAGCATACAAGCTTATTTTATGGTGAGCATCACCAATGAGCAGCCCCTGTATAGCAGGCGTTGCCCTGATGGCCTCGGCCAGTGGTTCCATAACGAGTGCAAATAGGAGAGGGGACAAAGGACAGCCCTGTCTGGTACCTCTGTATATAGAGAAGCTATTTGACTTTAGCCCATTAGTAAGGACAGCAGCCTGAGGATCATCATATAAAACTTTCACCCATTTTATAAAGTTGTACCCTAGACCAAATTTATTTAGAGCAAAGAATAGGTAAGACCACTCCACACGATTAAATGCTTTCTCAGCATCTAGGGAGAGCACAATACCATCCCTAGCACTTTGTTGGTAGTCTTGAATTACATTAACAAGCTGCCTGACATTGTTGCATGACTTACGGCCCTTAATGAAGCCAGTTTGGTCTCCTTTCACAATTAGTGGCAGTGAGTCCTCTAACGATATGAACCCTGAACTCGAACTCGAACTATACTAAACCCAAAAATTAAACATGTAAAGATCCAAAAGGGGGTTTTCCCACTAGCTAACATGCAGGGGATTTCAACTTTCCAATGTAGACTCTTAAGTCTATATAGATTCACCCATATAGATTCACCCATATCTCAGCCTGAGCTATAGTGGCAGTTACTTTAGCAATAAAAATAATAAAAATATGAATATTACTGAACCGGAGCACGTGAGAACTCACACCACTGTTTCATGATCAGATTCAAATAAAATAAAAAAGTTATCCAATGCTGCGGAGGTGCAGCTTAAATTTATTTACCCGAGAGAGTCAATAAGCACCCTCTTCAGGTGTGTAGAGTTTCTTAGGCGATCCGTTGACCATAATCTTCAATGTGGCAGGGTACAGCAGTGCGTAGTCCATCTTCATTCTCTTGAGTCGAGCCTTCCCCTCATCAAACCTTTTGCGTCTTCATACAACCGCTGTGGAATAATCATTGAAGAATGAGACCTTTCGACCTTTACGTTGACTACCGTCAGAGCCGATGTTTCTAGCCGCATCCATGACGCGCTGCTTGTCGGTGAAGTTGTGGAACTTTATAACCACTGGCCGTGGGCGCTGGTTGGGACTGGGTATCGATGTTTGAGAGCGATGGGCTCTGTCCAGCTTCACACGACCAGCCTTAGTGTCCATTTGTAGGTAGTCAGGGATCCATTCCTCAAAAAGATGTACGTGTCCCTTCAGAATTTTACGGGAGTCCCACAACATGAATATTGCATCTGCGTCCTCGATTATCCAAGTCGCCAATGTGCTCTGCCATTTCGCGCACCTGTTTCTCAAGTGCTTTTATCTTAGAGTCCATAGATGTAGTTGAAGCTTCCACTGTAGCAATTCTTCCTTCCTCCTCATCAACACGTTTGACAACCCTCTGTAGTTCAGCTGAATGGCCTGCTATTGCTTCCAAGACCGTTCTTATCTTAACATCGATCACTTTAGTCATGTTATCCGTCATGTTTTGAATCACCAGGTCCATTGTGCTTGGATCTGCAATGGCGTTAGCTTCGCTAATGTAAGCTAGCTCCTCCTGCACATCTACAGGGATGGTGGTTTTGGTCGAGTTCTTAGTAGCTCTGCTGGGCATGTTGTCGGGGATTTTTGAGAAATAACCGTCAAGATTCATTGTAGGATAACTTATTTAGCCAATTCTACCACTTTTTCAAGCAAGGAGATTAATGAAAAAACATAAATTTACAAATGCCATGGGAGCTCGCTGAAACACAGTGTTCTCTCTATGGCGCCATTTTGTCCCCTCCATCAATGTCTTTCTTAAAACCAATACACAAGTATATATTTTTAAACCTGCCTATTTAGTTAATATTGCCTGCAAACATGAATTTCTTTTAACTAGGTCAATTGTGTCACTTCTCTTGCACGCAGAGTCAGGGTATATGCAGCAGGTTGGGCAGCCTGGCTCGTTGCGAACTAATTTGCCAGAATTTTACGTTATGACATAACATTGAAGGTTGTACAATGTAACAGCAATATTTAGACTTAGGGATGCCACCCGTTAGATAAAATACAGAACAGTTCCGTATTTCACTGAAATAATAAACGTTTTGTTTTCGAAATTATAGTTTCCGGATTCGACCATATTCATGACCAAAGGCTCGTATTTCTGTGTGTTATTATGTTATAATTAAGTCTATGATTTGATATTTGAGTGAGTGGTGGTAGGCAGCAGCAGGCTCGTAAGCATTCATTCAAACAGCACTTTGCTGTGCTTCAAGCATTGAGCTGTTTATGACTTCAAGCCTATCAACTCCCGAGATTAGGCTGGTGTAACCGATGTGAAATGGCTAGCTAGTTAGCGGGGTGGGCGCTAATAGCGTTTCAAACGTCACTCGCTCTGAGACTTGGAGTAGTTGTTCCCCTTGCTCTGCAAGGGCCGCAGATTTTGTGGAGCGATGGGTAACGATGCTTCGAGGGTGGCTGTTGTCATGTGTTCCTGGTTCGAGCCCAGGTAGGGGCGAGGAGAGGGACGGAAGCTATACTGTTACACTGGCAATACTAAAGTGCCTATAAGAACATCCAATAGTCAAAGGTATATGAAATACAAATGGTATAGAGAAAAATAGTCCTATAAATCCTATATTAACTACAACCTAAAACCTCTTACCTTGGAATATTGAAGTCTCATGTTAAAAGGAACCACCAGCTTTCCTATGTTCTCATGTTCTGAGCAAGGAACTTAAACGTTAGCTTTTTTACATGGCACATATTGCACTTTTACTTTCTTCTCCAACACTTTGTTTTTGCATTATTTAAACCAAATTGAACATGTTTCATTATTTATTTGAGGCTAAATTGATTTTTTTTGATGTATTATATTAAGTTAAACAAAGTGTTCAATCAGTATTGTTGTAATTGTCATTATTACAAATACATTTTAAAAATCGTCCGATTAATCGGTATCGGCATTTTTGGGCCTACAATAACCAGTATCGGTATCGGCGTTGAAAAATCATAATTGATCGACCTCTACTCTGCAACTGTGTCCTAGACTTCCTGACCCCAGGTGGTGTAGGTAGGCAACAACACCTCCGCCATGCTGATCCTCAACACTGGGGTCCCACAGGGGTACGTACTCAGCATCCTCTTGTACTGCCTGTTCTCCCATGACTGTGTGGCTGTCCAAGTCTCCAACTCAATCAAGTTTGCTGACGAAACAACAGTGGTAGTCCTGATTACAAACAATGACGAGACAGCATATAGGGAGGAGGTGAGAGCTCTTGCGGAGTGGAAAATAACTTCTACCTCAACAAAACAAAGGATCTGATCATCGACTATGGGAGAGGGTCAAAAGCTTCAAGCACATAACTGAGGACCTGTGGTGAAGAATGTGCAACAGCGCCTCTTCAACCTCAGGAGGCTGAAGAAATTTGGCTTGGCCCCTAAGACACTCACGAAGACAGATGCACCATCGAGAGCATTCTGTCGGACCCGCAACTGCAGGGCTCAAGAAGATCATCAAGGACTTCAGCCACCCGAGCCAAAGCCTGTTCACCCTTCTACCATCTAGTAGACAGAGACAGTACAGGTACATCAAAGATGGGATCGAGAGAATGACAAACAGCTATCTCCAGGCCATCAGACAGCCATCACTAGCCGGTCTCCGCCCGGTGCCCTCCACCTTGGAGACTGTCACTAGCCGGCTACCACTCGGTACTCTACCCTGCACCTTAGAGACTGCCGCCCATGAGTCATTGAAAATTGGTCACTTAATGTTTACATAATGTTTATTGTTCTGAAATCTTTTCTGCAGTTAGATACAGATAAGAGTAGCATTCCTGCAATGTTGTATGGTTGAAATGTTATTTGAGCTCTGAGAAATTAAGCTAATTGATTAATCACTTTATATGTACATACTGTATTCTCAACATAACTCATGCTATATAACTACTGCTGCACATACTGTACATACACACCAAGTATTTATATTCCAGACTCTGACATTGCTCGTTGTGATATTGCTCGTTCTGATATGAATTAATTTCTTGTTTATTTGTATTTTTTTTAATTTTTCTGTCTACACTTTCACAGTGCGTTGTATGCAAATATCCGCTCAGACACATCCAAGTGTTTACAGTCCCATGTTTCTGTCAACCAGGCCCCCAGACTCTCACACTCAGCTCTGTCTATTAACCAAGCCTCTGATGCAGCCAGCCAGGCTGCTGTTTTATTGCCCTCTGCATGGCACAGGTGGACTGTTAAGGCTCACACACACAGACGCAGGTAGGTACGCATACATGCACACACACATGCAAGCACAGCCACACACGCACACATCAGACATATGAATCCTGATAAGGAGCCAGATGGGGAGGTAACTCGGCAAAAGCAGGCACCAGGCAATAAAGAGACGGCAGGAGCTGTGTGGAAGATAATGTCCCGTGTTGATTCACTGATTGTGTGTGTGCATGCATGTGTGTATGTACTGTGTGTGTATCTAAAGTGAAGAATCAATGCTGTTAGACTTACAAATAGAAAACACAAACAAAAGTCGATGACGGTGACCTTCATTTGTCTGTATTTGTGTGTGTGTGTGTGTGTGTGTGTGTGTGTGACTGGTATCTAGAAGTGAGAACACAGATGAAGGAGAGAGCTGACTGTCTAATGACAAAGGATTTAACACTGAACAACGCCGTTACTTTGCCCTGCGTTGATTTGGAACATTTTACCATTGTCAGACCTTTATGAAGACTTTGAAAATAATAAGATAATACAATAATGTCACAGTGGGGAGGAGCATAGAGCTAAAGTTTTGAGAGTTTGCTGAGATAGAGACTGAGAGAGAAGGAGGGAGAGAGAGAGAAGGAGAGAGAGAGAAAGAGAGAGAGAGAAAGAAAAGAATGTACCCATGAGTGACAGCCCAGGGGTTTTCTCTAGTTCTCCACAAGTTGAATAAAAACCCAATATTCTGTATTTGTTCAAGTTGCATCAGAAAAAGACAATCCTCTCCACAGTCAAGAGATCAAAGTCAAATCTCCAAATGATGTCATATTAGTTTGGAATCAAGTGTGAGATGTACTCTAACGTGGCAAGGCAACAGTATTTGACGAGTTGGACCTAGCCTTGGGCACAGTCAATAGGTTTCCTTTAAACCTCCAATGGCCTTCACTCTTTATGTTATGAGCACTATTTTATCACTCCAAATGAATTGAGAGCCTATGGGGCGATTGGAAATTTTGTATAATGTGTGTGTGTATGTGTAAGTACATGAGCATGTGTGTGTACATCCATAAAAGTGTGTATATCTGTGCATGCGGGTTTTTGTGAGTGCATTTGTGTGTGAGCCTGCATTTGCACGTGAGTGTGTGTGTGTGTGTTCCTATGTCACGTCAGTGTGTGTCTCACCTGTGCCCTGGTCGGTGTGTTCCTGAGACTGGTGCTGGCTCTGGTGGACCCACTCCCCATTGCACTTGAAGAAGATCTGCAGGGCGGGGCGGGCCCGGCATTTGAGCTTGATGGGGTTGCTCTTGATGATGTAGGCATCATCGGGCTCCTGCAGGAAATGGGGGAGGGTCCCTGATGTGCCATGCTGCAGAGCATCACTCCTGGAACCTGGAGACAAAGAACAGAACATTAAACTAGAGTAGAGCACAGTAGAATAAAGTCGAATGACTGAATGGCCAAGCTGTAGAGCATCACTCTTGGAACCTGGGGAGACACGGATAGGGACAATAATAGAGAGTAGAGTTTTTTTTTTAAACTAACATTTAAAATTTAACTAGGCAGGACAAACTCTTATTTACAATGATGGCCTACTGGGGAATTGTGGGTTAATTGCCTTGTTCAGGGGCAGAACAACAGATGTTTACCTTGTCAGCTTGGGGACTCAAACCAGAAACTTTTCGGTTACTAGCCCAATGCTCTAACAACTAGGCTACCTGCCGCCTGCCGTAGAGCAGAGTAGAGTAAGGTAAAGTTGAGTAGAGTAGGGTAAAGTAGAGTGTAATATCAGTAACATTCCACAAATATGATAATATCCCAACATCTCAAAAGTGCACCCCAATTACTCAATTACTTGGAAAACCTAATGCACAGACCTTAATCCACAACAAAACATCTGCAACAATGTATAAAGAATCAGGAGAGTGAGAGACGATGACACCCAGGCCTTCACACATTCCCGTAGAAAACACTCCCACAATAGATGCTGCTTAACCACCTCAATATGACGACAGGCTACACTTCATTGACACTCTTTGATCTTTCAAAAGCCAAGCCCTTCACAATCCGCTCATTTCAGGGAGTGATTTGGCAACAATAATTAACTACCATATTTCTTCTGTCTGACTCACACAGTAATCAGTTGTGTGTGTGTGTGTGTCCCAGCCGGTGCTTGTTATGAAGGATGTGAAGCCTATCAGGTGTAATTACACTCAAACTAAATCCCTCAGCTTTCGTCCTGGAACCTCGCCTGTGTGTCGTCTGAGGGAGTTTAGGGAGATTTAGGGAGGTTTGTGTGTATGTGTGAGGGTTTTCTAAATGTGAAAACACCTGTAAGTGTGTGTGAATGTGAATGTGTGTGAATATGTATGTATGTGTGTGTATGTGATCGAGAGGTTTGGAGAGCTGAACGTCCCATGTGTGTGTGTTTTTTTATAGGTAGCGGGGATGCATTCTCCAACTCCATCTCCAGGATTATAGTTAACCAAGTCTCTGTCCAGCATCTAATCCCTCTACCTCACTACAGACGCTCTCCTGCAGGAGGAAGACTAACGATTGAAGGAGAAAGATTAATAAATGTGTCTGCTATGTTCTGGCTGTGTGTGTGTGTGTTTGAGTATGTGTGTGTGCAGGGCTCGACATTAACGCTTTTCCGCTCGCCCGGAACAAGAAGAATATACAATATCAAACAATTAGGCTACTTTGATCATCATTGGATCAGTGGCCTCTGGATGCAATGCGTTGCACACTGTCCTCACAATCTCTGCAGAGCACATCGGAGTATAATTACTGTAGGCCTGCATTGACAGACACGAGCGGTCTTTCAATCATGCAGTCGCAAGATGCATTTTTGAGATTAAAGCGAGCCGCATCTGCACATTTATTGATATTCATTGCTAGTAACTGAGATATTTGCCCAGTTATAGCTTATTTTTGGTGAGCAATGAAAATCCTGGAAAGGTCTGCGTGTGCCAGTGGGCCATTGCCAGAGGAGAGAGCGAGAGATAAACATTTGAGCAGCAGGTAAAATAATGATGTACAACAGACTAACCAGAGAGCCAGTTCAAAACATAGTGTAGTTTTGCTGGTTATTTCGCTAGTTAACTATTTAGCTATTAGCATGTACTAATGTCCTTTCCATGTCCAATGTCCTAAAATAACTTTCCACCGGTACTCGTGTATAACCTCAATTTGCAGACACGCAGTTGATACGGGTACACAGTGGATGAAACCAATGCTGCATACTCCAGATGTTAAACCTGTCTAGTGCTCAAAATTGGCTAGGATTCTCCTCTACTCAACAGTTCAAAGTTAAATAAAGGTTAAATTAAAATACATTAAAAAAATACCGGCTATGTAAAGTAAACAAATATCATTAGAATAGCCTAATTGACAAGTAACTCCTATGCTGTCAATATCTCCACTGAACACTGGATATTTTTACCTTACAAACATACTGAGCAAAAATATAAATACAACGATTTCAAAGATTTTACTGAGTCACAATTTATACAAGGAAATCAGTCAATTGAAATAGATAAATTAGGCCGTAATCTATGGATTTCACATGACTGGGAATACAGATATGCATCTGTAAATCACAGATACCTTAAAAACAATGTAAGTGCGTGGATCAGAAAATCAGTCCGCGTGAACACCATTTGCCTCATGCAGCACGACACATCTCCTTTGCATAGTGTTGATCCGGCTGTTGATTGTGGCCTGTGGAATGTTGTCCCACTCCTCTTCCATGGCTGTGTGAAGTTGCTGGATATTGGCGGGAACTGGAACATGCTGTCATACACGTCAATCCAGAGCATCCCAAGCATGCTCAATGGTTGCCATGTCTGGTGAGTATGCAGGCCATGGAAGAAGTAGGACATTTTCAGCTTCCCGGAGTTGTGTTCAGATTCTTGAGACATGGGGCCGTGCACTATTATGCTGAAACATGAGGTGATGGCGGCGGATGAATGGCATGACAACGGGCCTCAGGATCTAAACACAGTATCTCTGTGCATTCAAATTTCCATCGATAAAACGCAATTGCGTTCGTTGTCCGTAGCTTATGCCTGCCCATACCACAACCCTACCCTCACCATGGGGCACTCTGTTCACAACGTTGACATCAGCAACCCACTCGCCCACACGACGCCATACACATGGTCTGCGGTTTGAGGCCGGTTGGACGTACTGCCAAATTCTCAAAAATTATGTTGGAGTTGGCTTATGGTAGAGAAATTAACATTCAATTCTCTGGCAACAGCTCTCGTGGACATTCCTGCAGTCAGCATGCCAATTGCGCGCTCCGTCAAAACTTGAGACATCTGTGGCATTGTGTTGTGTGACAATACTGCACATTTAAGTGCACCTGTGTAATGGTTATGCTGTTTAATCAGCTTATTGATAAGCCACACCTGTCAGGTGGATGGACTATCTTGGAAAGGAGAAATTCTCACCAATAGGGATGTAAACAAATTTGTGCACAAAACATGAGAGAAATAATGTCACGCTTGTTTGTAGAGAAGGACCAAGGCGCAGCGTGATTACAGTTCCACATAATGTATTAAAGTGAAACTATAAAACAAAACAAGAAACAAACAACGAACAGTGACTACAGAGGTACTACATACACTAACTCTAAATAATATCCCACAACCCCACAAAGGCTACCTAAATATCCCACAATCCCACAAAGGCTACATAAATATGATCCCCAATTACAGACAACGATTACCAGCTGCCTCTAATTGGGAATCATACAAAATCACCAACATAGAAAAACAAAACTAGAACCCCAAATAGAAATAATAAACTAGACTAATCCCCCAGTCACGCCCTGACCTACTCGACAGTAGAAAATAAGGACTCTCTATGGTCAGGACGTGACAAATAAGCTGTTTGTGCGTATGGACATTTCTGGGATCTTTGATTTCCGCTCATGAAACATGGGACCAACACTTTACATGTTGCGTTTATATTTTTGTTCAGTGTAGATAAACATCTTAGTTAGCTACCTCGCCCACCTTAGCAATTTGATCCCTGGTTCATTGAATGAGGGAATGATTTTAAAAGACAAAAAGTATTTGGTTGTAATTGTAATGTTACATGGTGGCCAACCATCCTCCAGGAGAGTCCAGGAGTGCAACTGGTGTGCAGGCTTTTGCTCCAGCCCTGCTCGAACACACCACATTGTAAAAAAAATCAGCTGCTCAACAGGGCCTTGATAAGCTGACTCTGGTGCGTTTGAGCAGGGTTGGATCAAAAGCCTGCACATCCAGTAGCTCTCCAGATGGAGGGTTGACTGACCACATGTGTTTTATGCAGTAGCAGTATCAGTGCAGTATTCTACTTTGTGGAAGGGGTTAATTGCCTTGCTCAAGGCCACAAAGTCAGGAGATACTGTATAATTCATGGGATCAGAGACCAGCAGCCTCCCATTATCAGTAATAATAATGAATGTTTTTTGTGAAGTGGCTCCTTGCATCATACAACACACTTTTCTGTCACCTTTTTGGCCCATGGTGGACACACACACACACACACCCACACACACACACACACGTGACTTGAACTTTCGGACAAGTAAAATATCAGTTCAACTAAAAGAGTTAATGTCAAGCCCTGGTGTGTGTGTATAATTGATTTTCTATCGTGTGTGTGTATGTGTGTGTGTGTCTGATATTCTGACTGTCTGTGTGTGCAATTTCTGGCTGTGAAAGTTACAGCTCTCACTGGCAGCTACCTTTCTCCTACCCACACCACTACGCTCTCTCTCTCTGGTTCGTGGAGCTGAACAAAAGAGACATCCTTTTCATTTAGAAATGACTAGAATGACTAGCCCCTGGGCTAGCTATCTCCTCTTGCCTGGAGCACTCCAATTTGTTGATGCGTGGAGAGGTGACATGCTTTAATTGTGTTTGGATAGCGACAAAACCTTACGACGCCAGCACACACCCACACACTGACAGAGAGACATACACACACATACTGTAGGGCTGTGGCAGTCATGACATTTTGTCAGTCGGTTATTGTCATGCAAAAGACTGCCGGTCTCATGGTAATTGACCATTAATAAACATAATCCCTTGTAGAATCTCTAGGCCTCCACTCATACAAGCCGCATACAAGCCGCTGATGTGCGCCTTTGGAACATCTACATTTAAAAAGTCGAATAAATAAATGTAATATACACCATCACAATAAAACTATTATTTATTTGTACTGTATGTTAGCCTATCTGGCTATGCTCCATGCCATAGACTCCAGGCTTGATCATTTAGCAGACAAGATATGCTTTTACGTCCCGTGCCATTATTTGTTATATTCTTTTAATTGAACTTAGCTGAATAAATAAAGGATATTTTTTCCATTCCGGCGCAAGTGAGCAGGAAAGTGACAATTTGAAACAGGTCCTATATGCTTGATTTAGAGTTATTTGTCACCTTAGAATGTCTTAGAAATCAAACCATATACACTCTTTTGATGCTGAGCATTTTCCTTCACAGCAGGAAATGCAAACTTTTAGTGTATTCAAGGTTTGAAAAATCTAAATTTTAATTTCTACTTAAAAATGTTGTACTTGATTTGCTCTCACGGAAAATGTATCAACCCCTAAATTTTTTTACCATTAATTATAATCCACATAATTCACATTTCCTCTTGCTGCAGGATTATTTTCCTGCTGTAGAAACCTGGCTCAAATTAAGATCCTACATTCGTATGGGCTGCATGATGCGACTAAAGGCTATTGATGATTTGAGAAAGTTGCAAAAGAAGCTTGTGCTCTCTTCCTTGTCTAAATTTAAATTTAAAATTAGTTTAAATTTAGAATGTCTCATTATCAGGGCCTCCCGGGTGGCGCAGTGGTCTAGGGCACTGCATCGCAGTGCTAGCTGCGCCACAAGAGTCTCTGGGTTCACGCCCAGGCTCTGTCGCAGCCGGCCGCGACCGGGAGGTCCGCGGGGCGACGCACAATTGGCCTAGCGTCCGGGTTAGGGAGGGTTTGGACGGTAGGGATATCCTTGTCTCATCGCGCTCCAGCGACTCCTGTGGCGGGCCGGGCGCAGTGTGCGCTAGCCAAGGGGGCCAGGTACACGGTGTTTCCTCCAACACATTGGTGCAGCTGGCTTCCGGGTTGGATGCGCGCTGTGTTAAGAAGCAGTGCGGCTTGGTTGGGTTGTGCTTCGGAGGACGCATGGCTTTCGACCTTCGAAAACTCCCGTACGCCCGTACGGGAGTTTTAGCGATGAGACAAGATAGTAATTACTAGCGATTGAATACCATGGAAATTGGGGAGAAAAAAAAAAAAAAAAAAAAATGTCTCATTATCAAATGGGCAGGAACAGAGGCAGGGGAAAAAATACATGTCATCCATATGCACTGGAATAGTGAATTCCGGCAGTTTACCGGCCAGTTCGTTTTTCAATCGTGCCATGTAGGCTACTCTGGTTATTTCACTCCATGCATAAACCAGAGTTTGAGGAGCGCAACAGGTAATACTCCGCTCAAACGCTGTATGCCACGGGCTCTCCAACCCGGTTCCTGCAGCTAACCATTGCTTAATTTGTGAAACCAAGTGAAACCTGTTGACAACCCGTCTCTCTGAGCGCTCGAGAAAGTAAAGGAGAAAGAGGAGGAGATGAAAACGCACTGTGGGGAGATATTCTGTAGCTAAAGGTAATGTTAATTATGAAAATATAAAAAAAGTCCCTATTTCTAGGATATTCTAAATCAAATACAAATTCACTATAATTGTAGGCTAACTTTGTAAGCCGCCCTGCACAATCAATTAACCAAAAGCGTCACCTAGGCCTATACCTTCTCTCCCAGACTCATGGATAGAAAGTTTGGTGCGTAGCATAAGGTAACCAGTCCATCCAGTATGCATAATAATACTGTCCACACTCAAAGGCGATTAATATAATTAGTTTATTTTTGGAGTATAGGCTAGACCAATTTAGTACCAAAGATATCTTGAATCAGTTTTCTTGTATGTTTTTCTGCCATAACGGCACAATCATTATATTAATTACGTTTTTTGGGGGGGCTTGGGCTCATATTGGACATAGGCCTATGCTTTTGCATAAGTTCTATTATGTGTATGGGTGTTTTGAATTAATCATCACCTTACACCATACCCAAACCAGACGCCATCGTGCGCAAATTGATTTTGTCACCCCACACCAAACGCGATCACGACACGCAGGTTGAAATATCAAAACAAACACTGAACCAATTATATTAATTTGGGGACAGGTCGAAAAGCATTAAACATTTATGGCAATTTAGCTAGCTAGCTTGCAGTTGCTAGCTAATTTGTCCTATTTAGCTAGCTTGCTGTTGCTAGCTAATTTGTCCTGGGATATAAACGTTGAGTTGTCATTTTAAGGTCCTCTACTCCGACAATGAATCCACACATAAAACGATCAACTAAAATAGTTTCTAGTCATCTCTCCTCCTTCCCGTCTTTTTTTTCTTTGGACTTTATATGGCGATTGACATCAAACTTTCAAAACAAGGTGTATTACCAGAGCTGACCGACACGACCTCAGTTCATCTTTCAATCACCCATGTGGTTATAAACAATGAGAAGATGGCACATGGGCATATGCTTCTATCAACCAATGAGAAGATGGGAGAGGCAGGACTTGCAACGCGTTCAGCGTCACAAATACAACCTGACTTCTATTTTAGCGCTTGGCAACGCAGACACTCGTTGGCGCACGTGAGCAGTGTGAGTGCAATGTCTGAATAACATGTACGTGTAAATTTATTTTGTGATCAGCATGTTAGAAAGCTCTGTCCATTTCAATGTGTTAGGCTTTGATACAACATCCACAAGGACCATGTTTTCCACTCAGTTTCAACCTGTTATTGAACTCCTTTCTTCAAATTGATCAATCACAGTGAGGTGAGTTATAAAATCACGATACTGTTTTGATGATAAGTGTTTGATGTGATTCTCGACAAGTGGTTAGAAGGACAATAGAGCCCTGGGTACCAGGCTATTAGTACCTGATGGTAGTTATCCTAAGCCTAACCACTAAGCCTAAATAGCCTTTTTCCTTGTGGGGACCGGCAAAAAGTCCCATATTGTACTTGTTTTACTATCCTTGTGAGGACTTCTGTTTTTTAATAGACCTCAGGACTCAGTAATCAGACATGGATACAACCCATTTACAGCTGCTATTCTCCTGTGATTTGCTAGCTAGAACATCACCCAGTAAAAATAAGTAATCTGATTATATATCTGTGGTTAGGGCCAGCGTCTGATAGTGTCTGATAGAGGGAGAGGTGGCAAGGCTTTAGCCCTTTGACTGCTGATGTCATGGCTCTCCAGTCTGCCATACTGACAGCCATTAACAAGGGTCACCTGAATCATGTGGTAAGTGTGTGTGTGTGTCTGTGAATCATGTGGTCAGTATGTGTGTGTGTCATCCGAATCATGTGGTCAGTGTGTGTGTGTTTGTGTGAGACCAGAAGACTGAGAGAGCCGACACACACACACACACACACACACACACACACACACACACACACACACACACACACACACACACACACACACACACACACACACACACACACACACACACACACACACACACACACACACACACACACACACTCAATCCACTCCGCCGCTGTCAGGGGAGACTGCCACGCCCGTCGCTACGCAGCGTTTCCACGGTGATCTATGACCGAAGGGCCACCCCGGCAAAAACGCAAAGGGGCCACAGATACATCACACACAGCGTGAGAGAAAAACAAGATGTCACTGCCATGGGGGTGAGTGATGGCTCTATCACACACACACACACACACACACACACACACACACACACACACACACACACACACACGCTTTCTGGAGCAGACACAATCTGCTGATGCAGTGCACGTGTCACAGCAACAACCCGGAAGGACCTACACAAAGAATGTTCTATCAGAGAACAGCATGGATTGCCCAAATAAAGGTGACCAAGCAGAATAAACTACATAACACCATAAACCAATATATTATATCAGATACACAGAGAATGTTGTTTCTCACGGTCTGAGAGTCTTGAGGTGACTTTTGGCAAACTCCAAGCGGGCTGTTATGTGCCTTTTACTGAGGAGAGGCTTTTGTCTGGCCATTCTATCATAAAGGCCTGACTGGTGAGAGTGCAGCAGAGTTGGTTGTCGTTCTGGAAGGTTCTCCCATCTCCACAGATGAACTCTGGAGCTCTGTCAGAGTGAGCATCGGAATCTTGGTCACCTCCCTGACCAAGGCCCTTCTCCCCCGATTTCTCTGGTACCCTTCCCCAGATCTGTGCCTCGACACAATCCTGTCTCGGAGCTCTACGGACAATTCCTTCTACCTCATGGCTTGGTTTTTGCTCTGACATGCACTGTCAACTGTGGGACCTTATATAGACAGGTGTGTGTCTTTCCAAATCATGTCCAATGAATTGAATTTACCACAGGTGGACTCCAATCAAGTTGTAGAAACATCTCAAGGATGATCAATGGAAACAGGATGCATTTGAGCTCAATTTCGAGTCTCATATAAAAGGGTCTGAATACTTAAGGTTTTTCTGAAAATGTGGAAAAAGTCAAGGGGTCTGAATACTTTCCGCATGCACTGTACATGGGGTTAAGGAACATTTTAAAGGAGAGTAAAAAGTATCGATGGAGGGAGTCCTGATCTGACTGAGTTAATTTGGGAATGCCTTGAGGCAGTCATTGACAGGCTGTTCACACAGAAAGAGCCGACTGCAGACACAGACACAGAAAACAGGCTCTCTGTGTGTGTGTGTGTGTGTGTGTGTGTGTGTGTGTGTGTGTGTGTGTGTGTGTGTGTGTTAGTGGTGCGGGGGTTGACTCATAACCTGCAGTCCCCACAGTTATATTCATATCTATAGGGTTGACTCATAACCCGCAGTCCCCACAGTTCAATTCATATCTATAGGCTACATTGTGGTTATACTTTCATTATTTTTTATCTGGCATTAGTGCATAAGCCTAAGCTTTTGGGCCTAATTTTACGCACGATAAATACATGCCAATTGCCCAAAAATGTTGGGAACTTGGGCAGAAAAAGTTAACGTTGATCCATTGAGGCAAAAAGGACACTATCGGTGTTAAATTCAATAAGAGAAAAGCTGCAAAATGGAGAGTTGAAAATAAAGAGAAGGGAGGGCCAGAACAGCTGGCCTAATATGTGGGAAAGATTTGGTGAAGTGGTGGAAGTGGATGATAGCAGTGCTATTTGTGATGATTGTGAGGCGCTATACAATTTTGACAGCCACAAGACGGGGACTTTAAATATGGCATGTCAAGGACACTGTACTGTTTAGACGGGTTAAACGGAATAGTAACTCAAATCTAGACACTGACTGTAGGTCTGTAACCTCTCACATAGCCTAATATATAAGTCCTGCAGAATTTTAAAATAAATGTATTTATTTCTTCCCCAATTTCATGGTATCCAATTGGTAGTTAAAGTTTTGTCTCATTGCTGCAACTCCCGTACGGACTCGAGAGAGGCGAAGGTCGAGAGCCGTGCGTCCTCCGAAACACAACCCAACCAAGCCGCACTGCTTCTTGACACAATGCCCACCTAACGCAGAAGCTGCACCAATGTGTCGGAGGAAACACTGTACAACTGGCGACCGTGTCAGCGTGCACTGTGCCTGGCCCGTCACAGGAGCCGCTAGTGCGCGATGGGACAAGGACATTCCTGCTGGCCAAACCCTCCCCTAACCCAGACAACACTGGGCCAATTGTGCACAGCCCCATGGGTCTTCCGGTCGCGGCTGGCTGCGACAGAGCCTGGACTCAAACCCAGAATCTCTAGTGACACAGCTAGCACTGCGATGCAGTGCCTTAGACCACTCCACCACTCAGGAGGCCCAAATGTACATTTTGACTCAGGAACAAGAGTGGAGAGAGAAAAAGAGAGTGAGAGAGCGAGAGAAAGACAGTGAGTGAGGAAACTAAGTGAGTAAGTGAGGGAGGCAGACTGAGAAAGTGAGCGAGAGAATGAGAGGGAGAAGGGATAGAGTGAGATGGATATAGATAAGGAAAGATAGTAAAACAAAGGAGAGAAAGAGGAGTGGGAGGGGAAAGAGGGAGAGAAAGCGAGAAAGAGATAAAACATGGCATATAGCATGATAAAAATGTAATTTTCAGGGTCATTGTTTCAGAAGACAAACTCAACTATCCTTTTATTACCTTCACAGAGTCACATACGGCTGAATTACTCCACGCTCACTCCTAACCACTAACTGGGCCTGAGTACAACCAGAGCTTGAAAAAATTGATGAAACAGAAAAAAATACAAAATGTCCTCTTGCTCGAGCCAATCACATAGCATATTATTACGCTTTGCACAACATACAGTATTAATGCCGCCGGGAGCCGGCTGCTTAGTCATAAATTAACAAACACATTTTCTAATGAATTCTTTGTTTGCTAATTAAGTAGGAAAGCGGAATAATAATTCGCTAATTACTAACACATGACCGTGTTGACATTTGAGAACAGGGTTGAGGCATAAGGCACAGAAAGCCCATTAACTTTCTCTGTGTCTCTTCCTCGTCTCATCTTACGGACAAGAACACATCACACCATTTTTTATTTCCTGTAAAATCTGCCTTTATCTGTGCACACAGCTACTTACACAGGCCATGTGTCTCTGTAAACACATAGAGAAACACAGCTTGTCAATAGTCAACAAGGCATCAATTATGGGGGAAATACATACTGTCCAACTTTATGTGCACGCACGGACGCACGCACATGCACGGACACACATGCGGGCTGCATTAGGAGCAGGAGGCCAGTTCTCTGGTGGATGATTGACAGGTAGGGGAGTGTATTCCATCAGGGAGGAGTGGAGGAGGAGGACTTGAAGCGAGGAGGGAGTAGGAGATGAGATTCCTGGATCCATCTCCGACTGGGGGATTTTCAGCAACACAATGGAAGATGGAGAGGGCGCCATGGAGTCGTGATTGCCATCAAAGTCCTGCAGAGGCACTGGCTGGGGCAGCGTATTGCCTACAATACCATTTCCACAACAATTTCCAAACACATCAACACAGATGATGTAGTGCCCGAGGTGTGCTGCTGTGGTACGTGACAGGCTACAGAGCAGCAACAGAGCACACACAAACACACAGCTGGGAAACAATGCAGATGTTTTCTGCGAACTGCTATGGAAGAGGATACAGTATGTCCTCAGGTTAAATCAAGGGTGTAAAATATGGATTGTCCAACACCTCACAATTCTAGTTCAGAATGTAGATATGGCCTGAGTTCTAGGTCAGAAAGTATGGCCTCTGTTCTAGATCAGAATACATGCCCTGAGTTCTAGATTAGAATGCAAATATACACTGAGTGTACAAAACATTAGGAACACCTTCCTAATATTGAGTTTCACCTCCTTTTGCCCTCAGAACAGCCTCAATTCATTGGGGCATGAACTCTACAAGGTGTCGAAAGCATTCCACCGGGATGCTGGCCCATGTTGACTCCAATGCTTCCCACAGTTGTGTCAAGTTGGCTGGTAGTGGACCTCTACTCTGAATAGCTTGTTCCATCTCATCCCACAGATGCTCAATTGGATTGAGATCTGGTGATTGGGCAGGCCAGTGCAGTAAGCTGAATTCACTGTAATATTCATGGAACCGTTCATGAACAATCCTAGCCTTGTGGCATGGGGCATTATCCTGCTGCCATGAAGGGATGCACCTGAAATACTGTGGCATTCAAATGTTGCTCCGCTATTAATAAAGGGGCACAATCCATGAAAACACACCCCACACCATCACACCACCACCACCACCCTGTAATGTTGACACATGGCATGATGGATGCATGTACTCATGTGGTTTTCTCCATACCCTAGTCCTACCATCAGCGTGAAACAGCAGGATCCGGGATTTATCAGACCAGGCAATGTTTTTTCAATTCTCCAGTGTCCAGTGTAGTTGTTCCTTAGCTCACTGCAACCGTAGTTTCTTGTTTTTTTGCTGAAAGAAGTGGAACTCCGTAAGGTCAAATATTTTTTGGTATATCAGATTGTTCTGGCAATTCTTACATAGAAACTTCATTGGGAGGAAGGATGTTTGACCTGCTTTTAATTATTTATTTATCACAAAGACAATTGCCTCTTGTAATACCTTATGATCAGCGAGCCACAGTGGTGTAAAGTACTTAAGTAAAAATACTTGAAAGTACTACTTATGTTGTTTTTTGGAGTATTTGTACTTTACTGTTGATATTTTTTACTACTTTTACTCCACTACATACCTAAAGAAAATAATGTACTTTCTACTCAATAGATTTTCACTGACACCCAAAAGTAGTTGTTATATTTTGAATGCTTAGCAGGACTGGAAAAGTACATTTACTTTTGATACTTAAGTATATTTGAAACCAAATACTTTTAGACTTTTACTCAAGTAGTATTTTACTGGGTTGCTATCACTTTTACTTGAGTCATTTTCGACTAAGATACCTTTACTTTTACTCAAGTATGACAATTTGGTACTTTTTCCACCACTGGTGAACCGTACATGATACAGACAACATCTTGGTGTCAATATACTCCATATAGTGTGCTCTCAAATATGAAGTATGTCTAGATTCTGAAATAAAGAAAGTAACATTAATTTTTTCAACATAAATAATAGATTTTCCTTATTTTTAGACATAGCGTTTGGATAACTTCCCTTTTCAGAGAAGTTAGGAACCAATATACACAGACAGTTAGGAAAGCTAGCTTTTTCAAACAGAAATGTGCATCCTGTAGCACAAACTCCAAAAAGTTCTGGGACACTGTAAAGTCCATGGAGAATAAGAGCACCTCCTCCCAGCTGCCCACTGCACTGAGGCTAGGAAACACTGTCCCCACTGATAAATCCGTGATAATTGAGAATTTCAATAAGCATTTCTCTACTGCTGGCCATGCTTTCCACCTGGCTACCCCTTCCCCGGTCAACCACTCTGCACCCCCCACAGCAACTTGCCCAAGCCTCCCCCATTTCTCCACCCAAATTAAGATAGCTGATGTTCTGAAAGAGCTGCAAAATCTGGACCCCTACAAATCAGCCAGGCTAAACAATCTGGACCCTCTCTTTCTAAAATTATCCGCCAAAATTGTTGCAACCCCTATTAATAGCTTGTTTAAACTCTCTAACGTATTGTCTGAGATCCCTAAAGATTGGAAAGCTGCCGCGGTCATCCCCCTCTTCAAAGGGGGAGACACTCCAGACCCAAACTGCTACAGACCTATATCTATCCTACCCTGCCTTTCTAAGGTCTTCGAAAGCCAAGTTAACAAACTGATCACCGACCATTTCGAATCCCAACGTACTTTCTCCGCTATGCAATCTGGTTTCCGAGCTAGTCATGGGTGCACCTCAGCCACACTCAAGGTCCTAAACAATATCATAACCGCCATCGATAAGACACAATACTGTGCAGCCATATTCATCGACCTGGCCAAGGCTTTCGACTCTGTCAATCACCACATTCTTATCGGCAGACTCAACAGCCTTGGTTTCTCAAATGATTGCCTCGCCTGGTTCACCAACTACTTCTCTGATAGAGTTCAGTGTGTCAAATAGGAGTGCCTGTTGTCCGGACCTCTGGCAGTCTCTATGGGGGTGCCACAGGGTTCAATTCTCGGGCCGACTCTTTTCTCTGTATATATCAATGATGTCGCTCTTAATGATGTCGAGCTTCAATGCCATACAACTCTCCTTCCGTGGCCTCTAACTGCTCTAAAATGCAAGTAAAACTAAATGCATGCTGTTCAACCGATCGCTGCCCACACTTGCCTGCCCGTCCATCATCACTACTCTGGACAGTTCTGACTTAGAATATGTGGACAACTACAAATACCTAGGTGTCTGGTTAGACTGTAAACTCTCCTTCCAGACTCACATTAAGCATCCAATTGAAAATTAAATCTAGAATCAGCTTCCTATTTCGCAACAAAGCTTCCTTCACTCATGCTGCCAAACATACCCTCTTAAAACTGACTATCCTACCGATCCTTGACTTCGGCGATGTCATTTACAAAATAGCCCTCAACACTCTACTCAGGAAATTGGATGCAGTCTATCAGAGTGCCATCAGCTTTTTCACCAAAGACCCATATACTGCCCACCACTGCGACCTGTATGCTCTCGTTGGCTGGCCCTCGCTTCATATTCGTCACCAAACCCACTGGCTCCAGGTCATCTATAAGTCTTTGCTAGGTAAAGCCCTGCCTTATCTCAGCTCACTGCTCACCATAGCAGCACCCACCCGTAGCACACGCTCCAGCAGGTATATCTCACTGGTCACCCCCAAAGCCAATTCCCGTTTGCCCGCCTTTCCTTCCAGTTCTCTGCTGCCAATGACTGGAACGAACTGCAAAAATCACTGAAGCTGGAGACTCATATCTTCCTCACTAACTTTAAGCACCAGCTGTCAGAGCAGCTCACAGATCACTGCACCTGTACATAGCCCATCTGTAAATAGCCCATCCAACTACCTCATCCCCATACTGTTATTTATTTTGCTCCTTTGCACCCCAGTATCTCTACTTGCACACTCATCTTCTGCACATCTACCACTCCAGTGTTTAATTGCTATATTGTATTTATTTCACCACTATGGCCAAATTATTGCCTTACCTCCCTTATCCTACCTCATTTGCATACATTGTATATAGACTTTTTCTCTTTTAGTATTGACTGTATGTTTGTTTATTCCATGTGTAACTCTGTGTTGTTGTTTGTGTCGCACTGCTTTGCTTTATTTTGGCCAGGTCGCAGTTGTAAATGAGAACTTGTTCTCAACTAGCCTACCTGGTTAAATAAAGGTGAAATAAAAAATATATATACTTTTGTAACACGTCAAATTTCCAGAATGGGCTCTCTAGTACTTTTAATGATATGACCCATTTTATAAATATAAATTGAGGTTATAGGTCATGAACCAATCACAGCCCTCCATTAGGATTGCACATTCAGCAAATCACCAGCAGAGGGAGTTCCCTTTGAATCAATTTACCTTTCACTGTGTTGGTGGTGCTCATAAAATGTGAGAATTTTAGAATTAGCAGAGAACCCTCTCTGGAAATGTTATGTACTTGTATGGTATATTGTTCCAAATGATACGTCTTAAAATAAACAACAGGGCTACTTTTGAATACTCATATTTTAGGATTTCTGACAGTGTTGCTTTTTTTGCTTGCATGCCATTATTGCTGGCTAGACTAGCCTAGACTATACTTAGAGGGAGATGGCAAAGACGTGTTCTGATTGGTCTGTCTGTAGTTGTCCAGGCTTGTGATTGGATTGCAGATAGAAAAGTTAAAATGTGCTTATGCATATACAACTTAATTTCTTTCAATTAAAATGTAACTTCACAAACATTTGAAGAAACATCTAAAGATCAATTATATGGGACTAACTCATTTTTGACAAATGTGAAATAGAACCTTAGAGGTTCAAAATAAATTGTTTGTGACATATATGTAAAAAGCATGTCAAACATCCTTCCTCACAATGAAGTTTCTATGTGAGAATTGCCAGAACAATTGCCCCATCCCAAAATGGACATATAGTGTGTGTTCTCTGAAATGTCACGGGCGGTGTGTGTGTGTCCTACATACTTCATAGAGGTTGTGTATCTTTCCATCCCAAAACTTCAGAGACTGTGTGCATCCTTGTGTGTATATATATGTGTGTGTGTGCATCTTCATAGGGTTTGTGTATCCACCTAGGTGACAGCATGCCAGCCTCATCCAGCCTCAGCTTGACAGGTAGGGAGATAGTGCTTCCCTCAGCTCTTCTCGCAATCAAAGTGTAAGAAGCGGCAAAGTAAAAGTGGGTTACCTGGATGTCAAACTGACAAAGAGCCTCCCATCTCCATCCCATCAGCCCCGACTCCTGAAGCTCCCCTCTCATAGACTCACATTAACATCCTGCCGAACAATGCACCTAAATAAATCCCTCAAACCACACTCATTTGCATCCATCTCTCGCATCCAATATGTCAGGAAATTCACAGGGATCTCAGAGGAGCTTTTTTCCTAACCCATAGATGGGAAAAATGGGGAGTTGGAAAAGTGAGTGAGTATATTCAACTTTTTCTTTCGGTGCTTATTTGGGGATGGTTGAGTGTAATATGCTGTCGGCTGGTGGGTGTAAAGCGCTTATCAGAATCCAAAAGCGTGTACGGGTACGCACATCAGTTTTCGAGAATATTGGATCGTTGGCTTTCATACTTTTAAAAATCTCAGCCAGGCTCCAGACATTTCTCCATCACCCTATCCAAATGAATAGAAGATGCATATGCGGAACTGCGCTGGTTAGGAATTTTGGGGAGGTGCGCAGTCGGGCTGCGCATCCCCCACGGACAGTGGTCTCAGAGCCGCGTAGCTACTGTATTTTACTACGACACTGGCCCATCATGTCCAACGTTTGCCTGTTAGGCAGAAGGAGAATGTAGAGCTGCAGGACGAATCAGGCCGATAGACAGGGGCAGTTAACACCTTTATATCGCCTGCCTGTATATTAGGAAGAGGCCTTTCACATGAAAGATGGGGCTTTGAACGTGTCCAACTTTTTCATGATGCCTTAAAGCTGAATTTAAGCCTCAGACGATCTCTTAATCTCCTGCTGTAGGTGTGACATTTGGGCCTGGGGATAGAAAGGTATGTGTCTTAGTGGCTGTAGCCGCGAGGGTGACACACACAGACAGATGGAGAGATTATTTATTCTGATATTACATTTCTCTTTCTGCCTCTGTCTCTTTCTCACACTGTCTTACCGTAACTTTTTCAAGGCTTATTTTGAAGGACATTGTCTTTATTTATTTTTCTTGACACATATCAAATCAAATCAAAATCAAATCAAATGTATTTATATAGCCCTTCGTACATCAGCTGATATCTCAAAGTGCTGTACAGAAACCCAGCCTAAAACCCCAAACAGCAAGCAATGCAGGTGTAGAAGCACGGTGGCTAGGAAAAACTCCCTAGAAAGGCCAAAACCTAGGAAGAAACCTAGAGAGGAACCAGGCTATGAGGGGTGGCCAGTCCTCTTCTGGCTGTGCCGGGTGGAGATTATAACAGAACATGGCCAAGATGTTCAAATGTTCCTAAATGACCAGCATGGTCAAATAATAATAATCACAGTAGTTATCGAGGGTGCAGCAAGTCAGCATCTCAGGAGTAAATGTCAGTTGGCTTTTTTAGCAAGTCCGGTGAACAGGTCAGGGTTCCATACATATAGTGATCATTTGCAATGATGGCCTTAAAAGCACAATCCTGAATTTGTGTTTCAATCCCTAACGTAAACCCGCCACTTGGTTTGGTATTAAGCTGAAGGATGGGATTGGAGAAGTGTAACCATTGATCACCAGGACATATCCCAATATTTTGGCTTTATCATGACTGCGCTGTTCTGTGGGTGAGCGATGTGACTGGTCACTGTTTTATGGTGCACCAATGGAATTAATTTAGCCACAGGAGATATGTTTATTGGGGGGGTGAAAAGCTCCAAGAGTGACGCTTTCCCCACATATCTGTCATCGTGCGCGAGGAAGACTGAGTAATGATATTAACACATTCGCCAGAACGATCCGCTGACATTATGTTCTCAGGATATTACCTTTTCTTATTGAGTCCCATTCTACTTCTCTGCCAGACATTTAATGAAATGACAAAACTAAAACTTTAAAGATTTATTTTATCCTTTCAATGTCCTAAACCTGTCTTAACGTCTGCGAGCGACAAAAAAGTTAATATATTCATAAATCCTTTTAATAATAGAGTTCTCATTGCATTAGCCAAGTGAGCTGTCTGGTTGCCAGAGTGTGATTGCCGCTCAGATTGTATATTTCTTCCACACAATGCTTTTAATTATATCCCTGTCTGTCCTATGATGGAGAAGCAAACGTAACAGATCAAAGATGATATGGAGGGAAAGAAAGTGAGGGTGTAATTGACCCTTCGCTAAGCCCCACCCTAGAATTTTGTGCAACCAATCGCTAGCAATCCAAATGATAGCAAATGTCGTCAAGTTCCGACACCTCAGACAAGCTCATGTTTGAAACACATAAAAGCCAGTGAGGGCATTTGGAAAAACATAAAAGTGCTTTATTGTTTAAATGTTTAAATAATTGAACAGTGCATGATAGGAACTTGCTACTGTCATTCAGGAAATGCAGAGCCTGTTGATGTACTATTTTTCAATCTGAAATTATACTTTTGTTACCTTGTTCGCTAGCTCAGCTGGTTAGCTAGCTCTCAGTCTCATTGACCACCAAATGTTGCTAATACTAGCTAGCTACAACTTAATATAACTTGTTTCCTAGAAATGTTAGGACACACCTACTCACTAAAGGGTTTTTCTTTATTTTAACTATTTTCTACATTGTAGAATAATAGTGAAGACATCAAAACTATGAAATAACACATATGGAACCAACTCAAAATATATTTTATATTTGAGAATCTTCAAAGTCGCCGCCCTTTGCCTTGATGACAACTATGCACACTCTTGGCATTCTCTCAACCAGATTCATGAGGTAGTCACCTGGAATGCATTACAATTAACAGGTGTTCCTTGTTAAAAGTTAAATAGTGGAATTTCTTCCCTTCTTAATGTGTTTGAGTCAATCAGTTGTGTTGTGACAAGGTAGGGTTGGTATACAGAAGATAGCCCTATTTGGTAAAATACCAAATCCATATTATGGCAAGAACAGCTCAAATAAGCAAAGAGAAATGACAGTCCATCATTACTTTAAGACATGAAGGTCTGTCAATGCGGAAAATTTAAAGAACTTTGAACATTTCTTCAAGTGCACTCGCAAAAACCATCAAGCGCTATGATGAAACTAGCTCTCATGAGGACCGCCACAGAAAAGGAAGACCCAGAGTTACCTCTGCTGCAGAGGATAAGTTCATTAGAGTTACCAGCCTCAGAAATTGCAGCCCAAATAAACTCTTTACAGAGTTCAAGTAACAGACAATTAACATCAACTGTTCAGAGGACACTGTGTGAATCAGGCCTTCATTGTCGAATTGCTGCAAACAAACCACTACTAAAGGACACCAATAATATGAAGAGACTTATTAGCTAGCTAAGTTGGCCATGTTATTAATACAACTCTAATTTGCTGTCGACATCAGGATACGATTTGAGAGAAATAGTTAGCTCCAAAAGTGGTTAGTAGCTTTGACTGCATGCTGACAATGAATTCAGAGCAGTGGTTAGCCACACTAGCTACAAACATAATTGTACCAGGTTCCCGTTAAGCAATTGTAATGACAGTCTACCACAACATACCCATGAGTTTCCTGATTAGCAAGGGGTATTTCATTGTGTATTAAAAACACAGTTTGAGATCATTTTGAGGGGATTTTGCCAGTGGTTAGAAGGGGCTATTGGGCAGTAACCAAGGGTGGAGAGGCTTAGTGAAGGGTCAATTTTACGCTTTTGCCTGCTGCACTGAGGTAAACAGTGAGGTCCAAAAATATTTTAGACAGTGACATTTATTTGTTTGTTTTGGCTCTGTACTCCAGCAATTTGGATTTGAAATGTTACAATGACTATAAGGTTAAAGAGCAGACTGTCAGCTTGAGGGTATTTTCATCCATATCAGGTTAACCGTTTTGTACATAGTCCCCCCCTCCCATTTAGGGAAACAAGAGTATTTGAACAAATTCACTTATATGTGTATTAAATACAGCTGTCCTCGGATACCGAGAGTCGTCATTTCTCGTCATTTCTTTTAAAACGTGTATTTTTCCATATACAGACACATCCTATGTGTTTCAATCAAATCAACTATATGCACTGAGCTTGTCTGATGCTTTAAGCAAACTGTTTGATGAAATAATTAAGACACACAGATGACTAGAGGGAGTCCGAAATCAATTGATTTGATTGTGCCGGGCTGGGCTGAGACTTGTGTTAAAAATGACAGCGAGTGACTGTTTGACTAGCACCCGTTGTCTCTCTCCTCCCTGCTGCAGCGACCACCACAGAACATCAACAGTGTTAATCACACTGTCCTTGTTGCTGAAGCTGCAACATAATTACAAGAATTTCTGACTGAAAAGTTCTGTTACAAAATCCCTATTCCCTCAACCCTTGCTCTCTTTATGTGACACATGTATGCATCGCATGTACCTAACCAATAGTGTCTGACCTAAAGCATATCATAATCATATTCATAAATTGGTTCTAACAAACTCCGAACACACTAACACACGTGACAGCAAAATAGATGCAGATGACGTGACAAACTCGAAACGGGGGAATGTTTGGTTGCTCAGGAGGTAAAGGGGAAGTCAGATGTATGGAATAAATGTGACTAGTTGTGGAAATACTGGAGATAAAGAAAAATAAGGTAAGGAGCAAGCGCTGCGTTTATATTATCTGTGCCAAACATATGCTGTTAGATTACAAAATCCTTTTTCTGACCATTTGGAATAATGCAAACAACACTAAATAAATTACAAGGCACAAGAGAGTCTGTAACTTTTTTTGGGGGGGGGGGGGGGGGGGGGGGGGGGGACACTTTTATTACAGCAAACACTACAAACAGTCGTACGCATTCGTGAATGCAATTGCCGACATGTAACGGTTTATTTATTGTTTACGCTAATTATTCAAATTATTCAAGGGTAGCTTTGTTATTTTATTTTAAAACTAAAATTCTTGATTGCTATTATGTAAACAACACTAATTCAATTACAAGTAATACCAGAGTGGCTGTTCTAACGGGAAAAAAGTGTAAAGCCTTTATTACAGCATAGCGAAGATAAAAAACAGTCGAATTTGTGAAATTGTTTATCCGACATGTGCTTGCATGAGGCTTGGTGCTCGGGAATCTGTAGGCTATTAAACAAACACTCAAACAGGTCACAGAAGCAGGATCTGTCTTGGTTCTGTCGATATATATGGATGATTTATAAAGCCAAGCACATTTCCTCTCTCCTCACTTGTCTTAGACAATGAAGGCAAGGGCTGTTTTCTTGTCTCCTGTCTTCACTTCTGCTTCCACCACATTGTCCTCAACACCAATGTGCTGGGTAACTTTGCTATTATGCACATAGCAACATGGTCTAGGAAAAGGCTGCAATTCAACAGCGCACTGATGTTTCAGAACCGCAGACAGCGACCCCTTTCCAACGCGGGGGAAAGCGCATTTGTTATAAAAATAATATACGTTTTATTAGTGTTGCACCATTGTTCTTATGTAATATAACCATATACTATTTCAGTAGCACATCTTCGAGTGATGGACTGTGCCATCCCCAAGGCCTCCACAATGGATTAGTCCACAGACAGGTGTATTTTACTGCTACTGCTAGACTAAAGAATTCTTGGATGACCAACAGCCTATCAACCAAACAATCGACCAGTCGACTAAATGGGGTCACCCGTAGTATTAAAGTAGTCAAAGGTTTAGTATTTGGTTCCATATTCCTACCACGCAATGAATACAAAAAGCTTGTGACTCTACAAATTTGTTGGATGCATTTGCAATTGTGTTTGGTTGTGCCCAATAGAAAATAATGGTACACTTAGAATAAAGGGTTCTAAAAGGGTTATTTGCAGAGGGACAGGGTTCTACCAAGAATCGTTTTCATCTGAAGAACTCTTTTTGGAAGACCAGGGCTCTTTGTAAGGCAAAGTGTTCCACCTAGAACCTTTAACATCCTAAGGTGTTAAGGAAAAAAAGGGTTCTTTGATGATTCTTTGGGAGGCAAGAAGGATTCTTTGGAAGACAAGAACCCTTCTGAATCTGAATACGCTATTTTATTGCAATTAGATTTTCTTTATTTGAAATAGTGCCTGAGCAACTCCAAACTTTAACATCAGGAGTTTGAGTAATCTGCTGAGTTTAAAAAAACAGAATGATTTAAACTGTACCGATACGTGGATATTTCTGCATGAATCTGGTATTCCCTAAATCATTTTACAAATACAGTACTGACATACACTACATGACCAAAAGTATGTGGAAACCTGCTCATCGAAAATCTCATTCCAAAATCATGGTCATTCATATGGAGTTGGTTCTCCCTGCTATAACAGCCTACATTCTTCTGGAAAGACTTTCCACTATATGTTGGAACATTACTGTGGGAACTTGCTTCCATTCAGCCACAAGAGCACTAGTGAGGTCGCCACTGATGTTGGGCGATTAGGCATGACTCGCAGTCGGCGTTCCAATTCATTCCAAAGGTGTTCAATGCGGTTGAGGTCAGGGCTCTGTGCAGGCCAGTCAAGTTTTGAATCTCGACAAACCATTTCTGTATGGACCACACTTTGTGCACGGGGTATTGTCATGCTGGAACAGGAAAGGGCCTTCCCCAAACTGTTGCCACAAACTTGGAAGCGCATAATTGTCTAGAATGTCATTGTATGCTGTAGTGTTAAGATGTTCCTTCACTGGAACTAAGGGGCCTAGCCAAAACCATGAAAAACAGCCCCAGACCATTATTTATCCTTCACCAAACTTTACAGTTGGCACTATGCATTGGGCAGGTAGCGTTCTCCTGGCATCCACCAAACACAGATTCGTCCATCGGACTGCCAGATGGTGAAGCGTGATTAATCACTCCAGAGAACACATTTCCAATGCTGAGTCCAATGGCGGCGAGCTTTACACCACTCCAGCCGACGCTTGGCATTGCGCATGGTAATCTCAGGCTTGTGTGCAGCTGCTCGGCCATGGAAACCCATTTCATGTAGCCCCTAAGTTACAGTTATTGTGCTGACAATGCTTCCAGAGGCAGTTTGGAACTCGGTAGTGAGTATTGCAACTGAGGACAGAAGTTTTTTTTTACAACCTACGCGCTTCAGCACTCGGCAGTCCTGTTCTGTGAGCTTGTTTGGTCTACCACTTCACGGCTGAGCCGTTGTTGCTCCAAGACTTTTCCACTTCAAAATATTAGCACTTACAGTTCAGTTGACCGGGGCAGCCCCTTTCCAACAACTGACTTGTTGGAAAGCTGGCATCCTATGACAGTGTCACGTTGAAAGTCACTGAGCTCTTTAGTAAGGCCATTCTACTGCCAATGTTTGTCTATGGAGATTGCATGGCTGTGTTCTCGCTGAAATAGCCACATCCACTAATCCACAAACTTTTGTATATATATTGTCAGAGGGTCTGCTGAATGACTGAACTGCGAATGTCACAGATATGAATGGGCCTATTCCTTACGCTACTGCCACCACTTCACCTATTACAACTCCAACCAATGTCATGCATGCGATACACTACCACTACCATCCCTACTACCAGCAAAACCTAGTAGGATGGAGTAAACCTTAAAACGTAATAATAGGACAGTCATACTCCAACTCTTGTATGTCCCCACACCCTACTTCACAGTGTCTTTGAATAAATAAAGAGCACAATACTTCACACATGACACTTTCATCTGTAGTGCATCTTATCAGTCCTTCTCATGAAAGCCAAGAGAGATAGAACAAATCTCACCTCTACTCTCCCCTGCAGATCCATTCTCATTTCCACTCAAGCGTGTCTTTATGTGTGGGCTGAGCAGTAGTCGCAGGCACACATTGGGCCAGGGCAACCGGTCCTCCATTTTGAATCCCAGTGGAGGGCTCTGAACATTACTTTTAACCAGTCTGGTAATCTGACCTGAGTGGTTGTTGGTGACGTTAGCCAAACCAAAAAACATCAACAGTAAACTGAGAAGACTTTTAAATGGGGACTACATGAATAATAGAGAAGAGACACAGGGTTGAGACACAAGGCCGTGTCGGAATCAGACCTCTTGCTTACTAAAGGAAGAGGAGATGATACATTGAGAGGAATGAGACTAGTGATTATGTCAGCAAGTATGCACACGCTGTACTGTTGTAAACATGGTGGTACCACAGAGTTTCCAAACCCAGAGACCCAACACCCAACAAAAGTATATATATTTTTTTTTAACCAGGTAGGCAAGTTGAGAACAAGTTCTCATTTACAACTGCGACCTGGTCAAGATAAAGCAAAGCAGTTCGACACATATAACAACACAGAGTTACACATGGAGTAAAACAAACATACAGTCAAAAATACAGTAGAAAAATAAGTCTATATACAATGTGAGCAAGAGGTGAGATAAGGGAGATAAAGGCAATAAATAGGCCATGGTGGCGAAGTAAATACAGTATAGCAAGTAAAACACTGGAATGGTAGATATGACAGTAGATGAGTGTGCAAAGTAGAAATATTGGGGTGCAAAGGAGCAAAATAAATAAATAAATAAATACAGTAGGGGAAGAGGTAGTTGTTTGGGCTATTTATAGATGGTCTATGTACAGGTGCAGTGATCTGTGAGCTGCTCTGACAGCTGGTGCTTAAAGCTAGTGAGGGAGATAAGTGTTTCTAGTTTTAGATTTTTGTAGTTCGTCCCAGTCATTGGCAGCAGAGAACTGGAAGGAGAGGCATTGCGATACTTCCGGGAAAGCTTCGCGTAGCAGGCTCGACAGACCAGACTGGGGTTTGGAAAGTCAATGACATAAATGAAAAAAATCTTCCTTAGTTGTTAATTTTTTCTATTTCTAACGGCACGACCTAGATTGAAGCCAATACATGTTATTACTTCAACCTCGTGAAAGTAGCAAACTGACACGTTTTCATTTTCTTCAAAGACAACTTTATATTGACGGAGTGCTTTGATCTGACAGCATGCACATTAGCAGTTCAGCGCGACACAACCATTAGACCCAATTACGTGTTTCTGCGCATTAGCATGGCTAGCTAACGTTGCCATGACATCGCCTACATGACCTGGGATTTCTATTGGAGAAGTGTCTAGGCATCCTCCTACTAAAGCATCTTTGGTGGTACGGTTTGAAACCAAAAAGTGGAACCCAGAAAGAAGAAGAAGAAACAGTTATACCTACAGTTATCAGCAATTACAGATGTAGGATCTTAATTTGATCACTCTGTTGCAGGAGAAATGTCCTGCAATGCAGGAAATTTCAAAATTGAAGTTTGTAAATTCCACTTAGAAATTCAAGACTTCCCTTAAGAAAAATGTATCAACCCTTACAAAAATGTCCATTAATTATAATCCCCATAATAATTATGTTTTCCTGTTTCTGTAGGATTATTTTCCTGTTGTAGCAACCTGGCTCAAATTACGATCGTACATCTCTAACCAACGGAGTAGAAATGTGGTGTTTCCATTTACAACCAGTCAGCCCTGAAATGTACGCTGAGATTCAACTGTTTCGTGTCATCCCCATCACAAACAGCTCCACAACAGAAACCACTCACTCTACTGTACATTACTAATGTCAAATTTCCCCAAATCATTCTTGATCGCCTCAGATGCCCCAACTATTAAGTACGCTCTGATGTCGCCTCATAAAACAACAACAATATGTTTGTGATCTTTCAAGGATGGTTACACCCATTTCTCAGGCTCTGACACACGGGCATGTTAAAAATGGCTCTCGGCTTGTTTCACACACAGGCCTTCCCCTTCCCCTTACAGAGGGTGGAGGAGGTAGAGAGGGGGGTAGAGATTCAGATCAGATTCAGATTGTTTAATAGTCACATAGGTTGCAGGTGGGATTGCAGGGTACAGTGAAAATCTTAGGCTTCGAGCTCCAACATGCAGGACTAGTGAAATAAAACTATGAAAATGGTAAGAAAAACAACAGAAATAGAAATAGCACTATAGACATCATAATAGCTGTGGCAGTGATGAATATATACATGTCCACTGGGGAGGAGGCAGAGTAAAGACTATTGAGGGGGTGGGGTGGAATGACCATAGGGGAGCCTTGTGGTGCATCACAGTATGCTCCTTTTGACTTCTTGGTCACACTGTGTTCCAGGCTCGACTTACGTAACCTGGTTATGTGTGCAGTGCAGTACACACTATACACAAATGCCCATGACAAACACAAATAACAAAGTCACAGTCATTGCTCAGTGTCTCCCGCCTCCCTGACTATTGCATTGAGGAACACCTGTGCGGTGCAGCAGAGTCACGGTTTGCTGTTTGCTTGTCTCAGCACAAGGTTGTTAAAGGTGAGGGACAAAGGGATACAGGGAGAAAATAAAGTTGTCTGAAAGCAGTGTTCTTCCTGTTCCTCCACCATGGTCAGCACTTACACACAAGCTAATCAACTAATTATCCAACCATTGACTAGTTGAATCAGGGTTGTTAGTGATGGTCTGGAACAAAAGCCAGCACACCCTTTCGGAGTCCCCGGGATCAAGATGAAAGAGAGCAGTGACAGCTGACAGTGTCATTTGAAAGCATTCAGCGGAGACATATCAACCATCTATCTGTGGCTTTGTTTTAAATGACATTTAAAATTATTCTCCTATTCTCCCTATGGTGCTCTCTTCATTTGATCTCTCTGTTGTCACAGAGAATTTTCCTGCGCAGTAGGAAATGCAAACTTGTCGTGTATTCAAGGTTTAAAAAAGCTTCAAAATGTCCACTTAAAAATGTCAGACTTGATTTGCCCTAACGTAAAATGTATCAACCCCAAATGTCCATTAAAGACATGCTCTGGAACTTTGGTGACCACTAAGTATAATTGTTTTTTAAATTGGTCTGGATATCTCTTTTATTATAATCCACATAATAATTCGCATTTCCTGTTTCTGCAAGGTTATTTTCCTGCTGTGAAAAACTGGTCAAATTAAAATAGCATATATGTCTGCTATGGTCAAAAGTAGCACTATATGGTAAATGGGGTGTCATATGAGTAATGGCCACTGACAGAAGCCCCTGATCTCTCCTCATTAGAGATATTATTGGACTTTAATTAAGAGGTGACAGCCGCTAGGAACCTCCTGCAACACCCAGCTATCACAGGCAATAAAGCTCTCATTACATGGTCTTGATTGACTGTGGACAGAACCATCAACTATGTCTGCCCACTGCTAGCTGTGGTTCCAACGCTGAGCCATTTCTCTAATAATAACCTTCAATTCCAAAGAGCTCTCCTCAAAAACGGCACCATTTACGTTGGGGATTATGCTGATACTTTACGTATTTCTAAAAGATAAGGCTGGTCCAAAAATCCCCCCTAGTCCCTTGCTGTAGTCCCTATCCTTTATGTGTGTGCACATTTAAATGAATTGTAAAGGTTTAAACATTATGTCCGAAGCTCTCCAAAGTGGTGCTTGTGCGTATTAATGAGAGATGGGAATAAGTAATCACCATAAAAGAGTTATAAATTAATATTATTTTGATGGCCTTGGACAAATATGCTTCCTAATGGTAGTCCTGGGCGCCCCAGTGGCATACCAAACAATGCCAAAGTTACAGCAGGTCAAGGAGACCACAACCTCATCTTATAAACATGAGACATAGGTCCATAGTGGACCATAATTACACCTGGGTGGCTCCTGTTTATTCATCCTGCTGGCTGTCAGATGTGTGTGTGCGTGTGTTTGAGAGAAAGAGACAGTGTGTGAGTGTGTACAAATGTGTGTGGGAGTGTGTGTGCATGTGAGTGTGTGTGTGTGCGTGTGTTTGTGGATTAACTGTGTGCCTAACTAAATGTGTGGCAGTCATTGACTGAGGATCTAAGAGTGTGTGCTTGTCTGCGTGTGTCTCAATTAACGAATGCATTCACCAAACACCCAGGCTTACTGCTAATCCCGGACATTGACGCATCCCAGAATGCAACACGAGGAGGGTCTAAATCTAAAATAATATAATTTTAATCAAAGCAACTTTTACATGTTTTTTTTAATGGGGGATAGGTGGCAATTTCTCCCTCGTACACATACACATCACAGCAACGCTTAATCCTCACGCCACATTAAAATCTATCAGACCTAATCAGACGCTTACTCCTCACACACAGGTAACCACCGTGAGCTCCCTGAGACATATTAGCATATTCATTAGATGTAAATCGATGGTCTAGGAGCTGAGAGGATCTACTTGGGTGTTATGAGACCAAACTAAGCCATGCAAAAGTCAATAGTGTGTGTGTGTGTGTGTGTGTGTGTGTGTGTGTGTGTGTGTGTGTGTGTGTGTGTGTGTGTGTGTGTGAACGTGTTTTTGAGCACATATGCACTTGTGTCTGTGCCTGCATCTTTGTGTGTTGTCTATGTGGCTTCACCTGTTTGTACTGTATGTCTGTGTGGATGTGTCTGTGTACAGTATGTGTGACTGTGTGTGTCAGTTCTTGCCTCTGTGTGTTTGTGTGGCTTCACCTGATTGTTAGCAGTCCTGAGGGGACCAGGCCTGCCTACCCTCCTGTAATGTTCTTCAAATCCTGTCTCTTCCCTCCAGTGTTGAGGGCCAATCTGGGCCCCATTAGGAGCTTAGCGCTGTAGTGATCTCAGGCGAGTGAATGCAATCTGCCAGTGACATGGTCAAATCCAGGAGACTGCAGAAGATTAAATTGATGCCTGGCCGGTTGGCTGCTTGACGAAGCATTATCTTCCGAACCATTTCAAATCAAATCAAATGTTATTGGTCACATACACATGGTTAGCAGATGTTATTGTGAGTGTAGCGAAATGCTTGTGATTCTAGTTCCGACAGTGCAGCAATATCAAACAGGTAATCTAAAAGTTCCACAACAACTACCTAATAGACACAAATCTAAGTAAAGGAATGGAATAAGAATATATGAATATAAATATATGGATGAGCAATGACAGAGCAGCATAGGCAAGATGCAATAGATGGTATAAAATACAGTATATACATATGAGATGAGTAGTGCAAGATATGTAAACATTATTAAAGTGGCATTATTAAAGCAACTAGTGATCAATTTATTAAAGTGGCCAATGACTTCAAGTCTGTATGTAGGCAGCAGCCTCTCTGTGTTAGTGATGGCTGTTTAACAGTCTGATGGCCTTGAGATAGAAGCTGTTTTTCAGTCTCTCGGTCCCAGCTTTATGGCACCTGTACTGACCTCGGGTGGTTTTTGTCCTTAATGATCTTTTTGGCCATTCCTGTGACATCGGGTGTTGTAGGTCCCCTGAGGGGTAGGTAGTTTGCCCCCGGTGATGTGTTGTGCAAACCGCACCACCCTCTGGAGAGCCCTGCGGTTGTGGGCGGTGCAGTTGCCGTACCAGGCGGTGATACAGCCCGACAGGATGCTCTCAATTGTGCATCTGTAAAAGTTTGTGAGGGTTTTAGATAACAAGACACATTTCTTCAGCCTCCTGTTGCGTCTTCTTCACCACACTGTCTGTGTGGGTGGACCATTTCAGTTTGTCCATGATATATACGTTGAGGAACTTACAACTTTCCACTTTCTCCACTGCTGTCCCGTTGATGTGGATAGGGGGGGTGCTCCCTCTGCTGTTTCCTGAAGTCCATGATTATCTCCTTTGTTTTGTTGACATTAAGTAATAGGTTGTTTTTCTGACACCACACTCCGAGAGCGCTCACCTCCTCCCTGTAGGCTATCCCGTCGTTGTTGGCAATCAAGCATACTACTGTTGTCGTCTGCAAACTTGATGATTGAGTTGGAGGCATGCATGGCCACGCAGTCATGGGTGAACAGGGAGTACAGGAGGAGGCTGAGCACGCACCCTTGTGGGGCCCCAGTGTTGAGGATCAGCGAAGTGATGTTATTATCTACCTTCACCACCTGGGGGCGGCCCATCAGGAAGTCCAGGACCCAATTGCACAGGGCAGGGTTGAGACCCAGGGCCTCAAGCTTAATGATGAGCTTGGAGGGTCCTATGCTGACCGATAGTCAATGAACAGCAATCTTACGTAGGTATTCCACTTGTCCAGATGGGATAGGGCAGTGTGCAGTGTCATGGAGATTGCATCGTCTGTGGACCTGTTGGGGCGGTATGCAAACTGAAGTGGGTCTAGGGTGGCAGGTAAGGTGGAGGTGATATCATCCTTTACTCTTCTCTCAAAGCACTTCATGATGACAGAAGTGAGTGCTACGGAGCAGTAGTCATTTAGTTCAGTTATATTTGCTTTCTTAGGTACAGGATCAATGGTGGCCATCTTGAAGCATGTGGGGACAGCAGACTGGGATAGGGAGTGATTGAATATGTCCATAAACACACCAGCCAGCTGGTCTGTGCATGCTCTGAGGATGCGGCTAGGGATGCTGTCTGGGCCGGCAGCCTTACGAGGGTTAACAAGTTTAAATGTCTTACTCACGTCGGCCACAGAGAATGAGAGCCCACAGTCCTTGGTAGAGGGCTGCGTCGGTGGCACTGTATTATTCTCAAAGCGGGCAAAGAAGCTGTTTAGTTTGTCTGGAAGCAAGACGTCGGTGTCCGTGACGTGGCTGGTTTTCCTTTTGTAATCCGTGATAGACCCTGCCACATACGTTTCGTGTCTGAGCCATTGAATTGCAACTACACTTTGTCTCTATACTGACATTTTGCTTGTTTGATTGCCTTGCGGAGGGAATAACTACACTGTTTGTATTCGGCCATATTCCCAGTCACCTTTCCATGCCTAAATGCGGTGCTTCACGCATTCAGTTTTGCGCAAATACTGCCATCTATCCATGGTTTCTGGTTAGGGTAGGTGTTAATAGTCACAGTGGATACAACATCTCCTATACACTTCCTTATAAACTCACTCACCGAATCAGCGTATACGTCGATATTATTCTCTGAGGTTACCCTGAACATATCCCAGTCCGCGTGATCAAAACATCCTTGAAGCGTGGATTCCGATTGGTCAGACCAGCGTTGAATAGTCCTTCAATTTCTTTTGCCAATGCGGGCTATCACTTACACCTCAAACAGCCATCCCTCGTCACTCTCCCCTTCATTTCTTCCTCTCAACAACCCTTCCTTCCCTTCTTTCTTCCTTGTCTTGAGAGATAAGACACAGCCACCGTCAGTTTATAAGTGCATTTAGAGTGATTGGTTAACTAAATGGTCAGTGTCGGGCACTGCTGATGGAGGTAAAATGAACTCAGCAACGAGTGTGTGTGTGTGAATGTGGGTGTGTGTGTGAGGCAGTGTCTTCCACTCTCGCTGTAGTGAAACCTAAATTACAGGCTCACCCTACAGGTCAGTCTGACGGGCCAGGTCCAAACATCAATCAGACAAATCGGCTTTAGACCGCCGGCAGTCCGCTCGCAAATTCCTTCTCCCTGCCCTCCTCTCCTGCCTGGCGACAGACTAAATCACCCTTGAGAAGAAAACGGACATGATACCTTGTCTCCTAAAATTCTCCTTCAACCCTCTTCATGTTCAAAGCCTAAGGACATTAAGCAAATGGATGGCCTGTAACATGGTTGTTTGTGTGTCGGTGTGTGCGTGACGCTGCCAGAATGGATCTTGAGGGAGAGTTTAAGAGTGTGTGTGTGCATGTATGACCACGTAAAGAAACCTTTGGGGGATAGCTTGGAGTTTTCTTCCGACCCAGATACATTTACTTCTATATGCACACTCAGCTATCCCTGGAGCTCACACTAGTCAGCAACCTACTCCCCCCTTAAACAGCACATTCCCATGCATTCCCCATTATTAAAAGTCCCAGAAAACACAAGTTAACAAAATAGAGTTTGAAGCATTAACAAGACGAAACTGTGCCAGACTTTACAAACCTGAAAACTACCCAACATGACCGGTTACATTGCTACACTATGCAGTACCAGAGTAATGGTCAACACAGTGGCCCAAATGGTGAAGGGAATTGCTTTCTTTCGAATAGGAATCTGTCTATTCAGCAGCTGCTAGGAGGTATATATTCTACTGAGAGGAAATATCAGCTAATATCGAAGACTGACATTAATGAGAAGTATAGTATCAGAGAACCTACTCTAAACAGGTTTTTAGAGTTTGGGAAATGTTAAAAAAATATCGACACAACTGCGCTTGATGTGAGCTTAGATAAATGGACATGAGTGCACACATACAGTTGAAGTCGGAAGTTTACATACACTTAAGTTGGAGTCATTAAAACTTGTTTTGCAACCACTCCACAAATGTCTTGTTAACAAACTATAGTTTTGGCAAGTCGGTTAGGACATCTACTTTGTGCATGACACAAGTAATTTTTCCAACAATTGTTTACAGACGGGGCCTCCCGGGTGGCGCAGTGGTCTAGGGCACTGCATCGCAGTGCTAACTGCACCACCAGAGTCTCTGGGTTCGCGCCCAGGCTCTGTCGCAGCCGGCCGCGACCGGGAGGTCCGTGGGGCGTCGCACAATTGGCATAGCGTCGTCCGGGGTAGGGAGGGTTTGGCCGGTAGGGATATCCTTGTCTCATCGCGCTCCAGCGACTCCTGTGGCGGGCCGGGCGCAGTGCGCGCCAGCCAAGAGGGGCCAGGTACACGGTGTTTCCTCCGACACATTGGTGCGGCTGGCTTCCGGGTTGGAGGCGCGCTGTGTTAAGAAGCAGTACGGCTGGTTGGGTTGTGCTTCGGAGGACGCATGGCTTTCGACCTTCGTCTCTCCCGAGCCCGTACGGGAGTTGTAGCGATGAGACACGGTAGTAATTACTAGCGATTGGATACCACGAAAATTGGGGAGAAAATGGAATAAAAATTTATTTAAAAAAAATAAAATAAAAAAATTGTTTACAGACAGATTATTTCACTTATAATTCACTGTATCACAATTTCAGTGGGTCAGAGGTGTACATACACTAAGTTGACTGTGCCTTTAAACAGATTGGACAATTCCAGAAAAGCTTCTGGAATAGGCTAGAATAGGCTAGAAGCTTCTGATAGGCTAATTGACATCATTTGAGTCAATTGGAGGTGTACCTCTGGATGTATTTCAAGGCCTACCTTCAAACTCAGCGCCTCTTTGCTTGACATCATGGGAAAATCAAAAGAAATCAGCTGTCCTCAGAAAGAAAATTGTAGACCACCACAAGTCTGGTTCATCCTTGGGAGCATTTTACAAACGCCTGAAGGTACCACGTTCATCTTCATCTGCACAAACAATAGTACGCAAGTATAAACACCATGGGACCACGCAGCCATCATACCACTCAGGAAGGAGACGTGTTCTGTCTCCTAGAGACAAACATTCTTTGGTGCGAAAAGTGCAAATCAATCCCAGAACAACAGCTAAGTACGTTGTGAAGATGCTGGAGGAAACAGGTACAAAAGTATCTATATCCACAGTAAAAAGAGTCCTATATCGACATAACCTGAAAGGCCTCTCAGCAAGGAAGAAGCCACTGTTCCAAAACCGCCATAAAAAGCCAGACTACGGTTTGCAACTGCACATAGGGACAAAGATTGTACTTTTTGGAGAAATGTCTTCTGGTCTGATAAAACAAAAATAGAACTGTTTGGCCATAATGACCATTGTTATGTTTGGAGGAAAAAGGTGGAGGCTTGCAAACCGAAGAACACAATCCCAACCATGAAGCACGGGGGTGGCAGCATCATGTTGTGGGGGTGCTTTAATGCAGGAGGGACTGGTGCACTTCACAAAATAGATGGCATCATGAGGATGGAAAATGATGAGGATATATTGAAGCAACATCTCAAGACATCAGTCAGGAAGTTAAAGCTTGGTCGCAAATGGTTCTTCCAAATGGACAATGACCCCAAGCACACTTCCAAAGTTGTGGCAAAATGGCTTCAGAACAGCAAAGTCAAGGTATTTGAGTGGCCATCACAAAGCCCTGATCTCAATCCCATAGAAAATGTGTGGGCAGAACTGAAAAAGTGTGTGCGAGTCAGTATGCCTACAAACCTGACTCAGTTACACCAAATCTGAGGAATGGGCCAAAATTCCCCCAACTTATTGTGGGAAGCTTGTGGAAGGCTACCTGAAATGTTTGACCCAAGTTAAACAATTTAAAGGCAATGCTACCAAATACTAATTGAGTGTATGTAAACGTCTGACCCGCTGGGAATGTGATGAAAGAAATAAAAGCTGAAATAAATCATTCTATCTACTATTATTCTGACATTTCACATTCTTAAAATAAAGTGGTGATCCTAACTGACCTAAGGCAGGGAATTTTTACTATGATTAAATGTCAGGAATTGTGAAAAACGGAGTTTAAATATATTCGGCTAAGGTGTATGTAAACTTCCGACTTCAACTGTATTTTTGGAAGTCTTGAGTATCTGAGGAAGTCTTGGGCTATTGCTCGTCTGAGGTACAGTATCTCATGATAAGCTGTAGACCACATTACATACCTAGAGAGTTTTCACCTGTATTTTTCGTAGTTGTTTACATACCACCACAGAGGCTGGCACTAAGACAGCATTGAATGAGCTGTATTCCGCCATAAGCAAACAAGAAAACGCTCACCCAGAGGCGGCGCTCCTAGGAGCCGGGGACTTTAATGCAGGGAAACATAAATCCGTTTTACCCAATTTCTATCAGCACGTTAAATGTGCAACCAGAGGGATAAAAAAACTCTGGACCACTTCTACTCCACACACAGAGACGCGTACAAAGCTCTCCCTCGCCCCCCATTTGGCAAATCTGACCATAATTCTATCCTCCTGATTCCTGCTTACAAGCAAAAATTAAAGCAGGAAGCACCAGTGACTAGATAAATAAAAAAGTGGTCAGATGAAGCAGATGCTAAGCTATAGGACTGTTTTAGCACAGAATGGAATATGTTCCGGGATTCCTCCGATGGCATTGAGGAGTACACCACATCAGTCATTGGATTCATCAATAAGTGCATCGATGACGTCGTCCCCACAGTGACTCTAACCCGGAAGCTTATAAGAAATCCTGCTATGTCCTCCGACGAACTATCAAACAGGCAAAGCATCAATACAGGACTAAGATCAAAACGTACTACACCGACTCTGACTAAGGTAACCTGCCTAAATGACTACCGACCCGTAACACTCACATCTGTAGCCATGAAGTGCTTTGAAAGGCTGGTCATGGCTCACATCAACACCCTTATCCAAGAAACCCTAGACACACTCCAATTTGCATACTGCCCCAACAGATCCACAGATGATGCAATCTCTATTGCACTTCACACTGCCGCTTTCCCACCTGGACAAAAGGAACACCTACGTGAGATTGCTATTCATTGACTACAGCTAAGTGTTCAACACCATAGTGCCTTCAAAGCTCATCAATAAGCTAAGGAACCTGGGACTAAACACCTCCCTCTGAAACTGGATCCTGGACTTCCTGGCGGGCCGTCCCCAGATGGTGAGGGTAGGTAACAACATATCCGCCACGCTGATCCTCAACACAGGGGCTCCTCAGGTGTGCGTCCTCAATCCTCTCCTGTACTCCCTGTTCACTCATGACTTCACGGCCAGGTACGACTCCAACACCATCATTAAGTTTGCCAATGACACAACAGTGGTAGGCCTGATCACCGATAACGACGAGACAGCCTATACAGAGGAGGTCAGAGACCTGGCCTTGTGGTGCCTGGACAACAACCTCTCCCTCAACGTGATCAAGACAAAGGAGATGATTGTGGACTACAGGAAAAAGATGACCAAGCACGCCCCCATTCTCATTGACGGGCTGTAGCGGAGCAGGTTGAGCTTCAAGTTCCTTGGTGTCCACATCCCCAACGAACTAACATGGTCCAAGCTCACCAAGACAGCCGTGAAGAGGGCACAACAAAACCTATTCCCCCTTTAGGAGACTGAAAAGATTTGGTATGGGTCCTCAGATCGTCAAAAGGTTCTACAGCTGCACCATTGAGAGCATCCTGACTGGTAGCATCACTGCTTGGTATGGCAACTGCTCGGCCTCCGACCGCAAGGCACTACAGAGGGTAGTGCAAACGGCCCAGTATATCACTGGAGCCAAGCTTCCTGCCATCCAGGACCTCTATACCGGGCGATGTCAGAGGAATGCCCTAAAAATTGTCAAAGACTCCAGCCACCCTAGTCATAGACTGCTTTCTCTGATACCTCATGGCAAGCAGTACCGGAGCGCCAAGCCTAGGTCCAAGAGGCTGCTACTCTCTGTTGTCATCGTCTATGCATAGTCACTTTAATACATCTACCTACATGTACATATTACCTCAAGTAACCGGTGCCCCCGCACATTGACTCTGTACCGGTACCCCCCTGTATATAGTCTTGCTATTGTTATTTTACTGCTGCTCTTTAATTACTTGTTCCTTTTCTTTCTTATTCTTATCCATATTTTTTAAACTGCATTGTTGGTTAGGGGCTTGTAAGTAAGCATTTCACTGTAAGGTGTATTGTATTCGGCGCATGTGACTAATAAAATTCGATTTGAACTCAATATTACGATGTTTGTACACTGAGTGTATATTGCAATAGTCTACACACCATAGAAATACAATGAATTTTACACAGCATACTACGAATCCCAGAGTGCATTTCACTTCCCAGGGTGCAATGCTCCACCCAGGGCTGCTGGCTGGCTACTGCTAGCAAACCCAGGCAAACGCGAAGTAGTCTAAATATATTTGTCACACCCTGATCTGTTTCACCTGTCCTTGTGATTGTCTCCACCCCCCTCCAGGTGTCGCCCATCTTCTCCATCATCCCCTGTGTATTTATACCGGTTTGTCTGTTGCCAGTTTGTCTTGTTTGCCAAGTCAACCAGCGTTTTTTGTCTCAGCTCCTGCTTTTCCCCGGTCTCACTTTTTCTTGCCCTCAGGGATTTGACCCTTGCCTGTGCTGTCTCTGAGCCCGCCTGCCTGACCACTCTGCCTGACCTGAGCCTGCCTGCCGTCCTGTACCTTTCCCCCACTACTCTGGTTATAGACCCCTGCCTGACTTGACCTGTCGTTTGCCTGCCCTGTTGCTGTAATAAACATTGTTACTCCGACAGTCTGCATCTGGGTCTTACCTTCAAACCTGATAGTACGAACTGTCCATGACTGACCCAGCAGACCCGGGCCAGCTGCGCGATGCCATCTCCTCCCAAGGAGCCACGAGGAACTGCTTTGTGGCCTTATGGAGGGCTTCCAAACATTGGCTGAATGCCATGACAGGGCATTGGACAGTTTGCAGGAGCAATTCCGCGGGTTGTCTGGGAGGCAGCCTACCACGGTGGTAACCCCACAGCCCCTCAGTAACCCAGCTGCTAGCAGCACCGTCTCATCGGCCACTCCACCTTCTCGGGATTCTGCATCTGGGTCTTACCTTCAAACCTGATAATATTGTTATGAATGCATCTCACATTACTTTTGGGCTTTAATCATATAATGCTCACATGAATGTCATACTGAATATATGTCATTGTCACTCAAATAATTCACATTTCGCTTCTTGTAGACAAACTATTTTACACATGACATTTGCATTGTAATGTTAAAGTAATTTTGGAACTAAACCTCCCTTGCACTGCTTTGTAACGCCTTTTGCTTAGCTATTTCAGAGGGCTGGCTCTCATCTGCTCTGCAAGCAAAGTATTCCCTAGTTTGATTCTGCAGCCAGTTTTGTCAACAAGGCGCGATCTTGGAGGTATGATGCTTTCGTTAGGAGAAGCGATGCTGTCAGCATTTTCTCTCTCCCCTCGCTTGCTTCTTAAAAGTGGCTCGCACTGTCACCTGCATGTGCAAGTAGCCTGACTAGCTACTGCCCCCTTGAGAAGATTCAGACAAATAACTAGACAGACTCGAAGCTCCCAATCTGTATATGACGTTAGACATTTTACACAACAGTACTGAACCGTTTTCATGTTCTAGCATTGATAAAGTACAGAAGTTTTGGTATACTGTACAACACTAGAGCTGGGACAAGCTGTGATAAACCGAAAATGACCTACATCAATATTGCATTGCCTTCCTCTTACCGACGCATTTTGCGTATGTGGGTAGTTTTGCTACACAATCATCCTGTAGATTGTTCTAAAACCATTATGCATTATGTTGATTCCTGCTATGAAAATATCTGCCTGTCCCTTTTTCACTGTCGGCTGCTGTGTGAGCAAGCCCCTCTCACTCCCTCTCCCCACTGTGCGCACAGAGGCAGAGTTACATTCTGAGAAGCACAAGCATTATGACCGTTGCTCAAAATGGAATTGCAGGAAAAATACCGTTTTAAAAGCAACTAATGTTATAGTTACAGAGAGGAGGGTCACAGCTTTCTGTTTGTATATCATTTATTTCTTACCTCTTAATATTGAGTTAATGGCACCACTTTAAAACCAGAGTAGGCTGTAGTATGGTTCTGATACTCCCACGGTATGGAGCATACTTCGCCATTTGCAGTGAATAGGCCTACATCAAGTAACCTAGGCCTAGCGCTGGACAGTTTTTGTAGGACATTAGCCTACATTTACAGATAGATTAATTCATTAGCCTACATGGCTATATACTGTACCAATAATATCATATTTAGAGTTAGCAATCTAGCCAAGTGTTTTGAGTTCCCACTTCCTCAGGTGGTGAATAATGTAGCCTACAGGCCAATATGCACAAAGATGTCAGCAAATTCTCTGAAGAGCCCCCAAAGAATCGGATCATTCTGGAATAATATCAATCGTGCATTCCCTGGATATGTTAGATCAAATATATTACCTTTTGAATCATAGGCCACCATCTCAGTTGTCTTGGCACTGGGAACAAAATGTATAGAGCAGTGCCATGCCGCTAATGTAAACTAACTGTCCAGCAAAATAGTACATTTTATTACGATATTACTTTTTATTCATATCAGCCTGCCCGCACACACACACGCGCACACACAAACACATACCTTTCCCTGTCATCACTAGGATGTGTTTACTAAGAAGTTATTATCCACGTCTCCATTCTCCCCTCTAACAGGTCAATTAGGGCTATTGAGCCTGAGTATGTCACTTCAGCCGCCTGATTGACCTTTTCCTCTCCCTGGCAGCGACACTCACGCACACGCACCGTGCTGCCTGCTCACACAATACTCTGCCCTCAGCCCTCACACATAAGTGGAACCTGCGTGAAAGGAACACAACTCAGGTCCCCTTTGACGTACAGTACAGGCAATGGGATACCTCTAACTGTGGACTTTAAAAGGGGACTTGGCCTTTGTGTTTCTACTCCCTCAGATGGGTTGTTCTCCCCTGCCAGCTTGACTGTCTACTATAGCACCATACTTTATATTAAAGTGTATGTTTGCAAAACTGGGCCCGTTAATGTGTGTGGTTGTGTAATAACAGTGTAGCAGGGGTACCAACAGATATACTGTATCTCATACAGTCAGTATTCACTTTGATGATTTGTGGTGTTTCTATTCCAAACATCAGTGTATTCCTGCTTGTGTGTGTGTGTGTACGTGTCGCTGTGTGTGTCACTCCTCTATTTGTGGGCCAGTGTCTGAGTGCTGACAGCAGACAGAATGAGGGAGTGTTTTATGTGTTCTCATTGAGACACCCTTGACGCTGACGCCTCCTCTACACTATAGCCCTGACTCGGCCTCTTTACGTCTCTCCCTCCATCTCATCTTTCTTTCTTTCTCTCCCCACCTCGTTCTGTAAATCACCCACATTTATGTCTCTGCCTCTCTCTGACACTCTTTTTATCGCCCCTCTCGCCAACTCTTTCTCTCTCTTCTTTTACCTCTTTCTCTACTTCTCTTTTACCTTTATTTTACCTTTCTCTACCCCCCCGCCCCTCTCTCTCTTTGACTCATTTTACCACTCTTTCCCGCTCTTTCCTCTCTCTCTGGGCATGTAGTAAGCTCTAATGACTTACTCAGCCCTCCATTCCTCCTTCTCTACTTTCCGTTTCATGCCTCTGTGACTCCTCGCAACAGCCTCCCGAGAGTGTACATCTGAATATCAGAATACATATTCTCAAAAGTAACGTTGGACCTTCTACCTCTGTCTCTGCTTCAGCCTTCTCTACAGTCACCATGTGCAACATATTCCCCTGCAAAGAGATCTGTGGTGAGTGGTCTCTATGTTAATTTCCAGATATGGAGCCGGGCACACAAACAGTCCACCCGGGGATGTCTTTTATATGGAGGAGCTATTTTACTATTTGTGAGTAGCTCAGTAGGGAGAAAAATGCCTCCCACCACCACTCTCCCTAGAAAGAGGCTAATGCATTTGTGGGGCCGTATCCTGTATTATAAAGTACATCCCTCCACTCTGGTGCTGAAACAAAGCGAGGGATCTTGTTCTTTGTGAAGATGATGAAAGGCAGGAGGAGGAGCAAGAGGATGAGGGCCAGGTACTAAATGAGATAAAAGTGCTAGCTATTTCCTTAGGTGCTGCTGAGGAAATGCAGTGTATTTACCCTGGTAACGAGACGTAGGCCTCTCACCCACTCTCTCTCTTTCTTCCTCTCTCTCTCTTTCTCTTTATTCCCCTCTCACACTCTCTCTTTCTCTAATTTCCCGCTCTTTCGCCCTCTTCCACTCTTCTCTCCCTCACTCCTTCCACTTTCTCATTGTCTGTCTCCCATGCACCTCTCTCTCTCTCTCTCTCTCTTTCACTCTCGCTCCATGATCATATTCCTCCCACGGATGTGATGGTGTTGGAGCCTGTCCACGTATTGATCAGCCTGGCGTCTGGGAAGTGTCGGTCTGTCTGTCTGGCTGCTCTGACTACAGTGTAATTAAAGATGAGGGTGGGGATGGATGGCAGTGACCGCCTGGAGTGGGAAACATTAGTTGAGATGAGAACCCCCAATTTCCACAATAGCATACTACTTAGAATGAAGACATTTTTTTGGATAGCATTCAGAGTGGTCTACATGGATTGTGGAATATTCCCACTGGGCAAAAACTGCTTGAATCAATGTTGTTCCCACATCATTTCAAATTGAATAGGATGGAAAACTGCTTGGACTGAGAAAAAGTCATCAATGTAAGAACATGTTTTCATCCAACGTTTAACCAAAATCCAATGTGAAATAATTTTTTTTGTTGATTTCATGTTGAATTCACGTTAGTTAAAAAACTCAACCAAATCTAAATCAAAATAGACAATGTTGAAATGTTGAAATGTTGTTTGTGCCCAGTGGGTAGTGTCTGATTATGTGGGAATTTACTGTGCATTTTACACCATTGTTAAATGTGTCAAAGCCAATTCTAAAACCAGATGTCAATGGCCTTAGGTTTCTGCTTTCCAAAAAAACAATGTTAAACTTTAATAGACCATCTCTTTTAACAAGAAGGAAGACACACAGACAGAAAAAGCTCAAATATAGATAACCACTATTAAATCTAACAACAAAAACACACCACAGAGAATAACAGTCATTCCCTGTATCACAACCAGGGCTGCAAATCTAACGGCAATTTACCAAAGTTACCGGAATCTTCAGTCATTTTGGTCATTAACAGGTCATCTATGGTCACTTTTCTACTTGAATAACAAAAACAAAATGCATATATATTATACATTTTTCTGTATACTGTATGTGTCCTTATTGTCCATGAGTTTCCAGTGGATAGACCGTATGCTTCAATAGCCTAATTAATGAAAAAAGCATCTAATCAACAATGGCAATATTTTTCAATTAACTCTTCCAACTATTAACTTTTTTTCACAACTGCCACCAGTTTGGTGGCAAACCATTTACAAAAAAGACATATTGACATAGGAAAATAAATAAGTGTGTCAAAAATATAAAGGATATTTCATGCTGAACCCTCATATTAAACACCAATGGTATTCACTAAGTTGATGGTTTATATTTAGGATAATGTTTTACAGCTTATTATTTTATTAGTGCTGAGCAATTAACTGAAATTTTGCTTAATTGACCAACGTTGGTTCAATTATTTGAATTCTATTTCGTTTTTTTTTTTTTTTTTCCTTTATATAACTAGGCAAGTCAGTTAAGAACAAATTCTTATTTTACAATGACGGCCTACCCCGGGCCAATACCCTCCCCTAACCCGGAAGACACTGGGCCAATTATGCGCCGCCCTATGGGACTCCCGATCACGGCTGGTTGTGATACAGCCCGGGATCAAACCAGGGTCTGTAGTGACCAGGGTCTGTAGCACTGAGATGCAGTGCCTTAAACCGCTGTGCCACTCACTGAATGCACAAAACAACATGCTCTTTCCATGACATAGACTGAACAGGTGAATCCAGGTGAAAGCTTTGATCCCTTATTGATGGCACTTGTTAAATCCACTTTAATCAGTGTAGATGAAGGGGAGGAGACAGGTTAAAGAAGGAATTGAGACATTAATTGTGTATGTCTGTCATTCCGAGGGTGAATGGGCAAGACAAAAGATTGAAGTGCCTTTGAACGGAGTATGGTAGTACGTGACAGGTGCACCGGTTTGTGTCAAGAACGGCAACACTGCTGGGTTTTACACACTCAACAGTTTCCTGTGTATCAATAATGGTCCAACACCCAAAGGACATCTAGCCAACTGGACACAACTGTGGGAAGCAGTTAAGTCAACATAGGCCAGTATCCCTGTGGAACGCTTTTGACACCTTGTAGAGTCCATGCCCCTAGGGTTCTAACTAGGGATCATGAATATCGGGGATCGGGGGACGCTACATGTAGGATGCAAGTATATTTCCAACAGCCAAAACTGCTGACATCAATATGAGGGGAATCGCGGTAGCCGTCCTGAGTGTGGGTGCATACTAGATGTGATGGCAATAGGAGAAACGAGTGGACCAGACCGTCCCACCGCCCTTTGATACGCTACATTACCCACGATCCATCTGAGTGGAACCCAATCTCTGATGCCTCACATCACACACAGAGGTGGACTTCTGTCATATGTCGATACACACCCAAATAAACACATATTAATACACACACAAACAAGCACCTACACATGCACGCATACAAACACATGCGAACGCACAAGTACATGCACACGCACAGGAACACACACGCACACACATGCTCATAAACCCACACTAGCATGCGTAGGCCTTTTTCATGGGCTATTTCCTTTCACTTGATCTTGGGGAGATGATGATGATCTCCATTTTGTCATTTTAATTCAAAATCGTTCTCAGTGTGTCCATCCCTAGCCAAGGGTAATATCAGGGAGAGGGAGAGGAAAATAAAGCGGGAGTGGAGGCAGGAGAGGTAAAAATGGGGGGATTGTTTCACGACAGAGAGTAAGAGGCTCAGGGGGCATTTTCAATCCTCTCTGTGTCATGTCATTTCCTACACATGAAATATACTGCATGTATTCCTGCTATTCCTGTCCTATTCCCTTTACCGCTGCCTCTCTCTCTAACTCCCTCTCTCTCTTTCAAATCTCTCATATTTCCCTTTATTTCTACCTCTTTACCCTCTCTCTCTCTTCTCTCTCTACCGCTCTTATTTCTCTTTACCTCTCTTGGTCTCTCTCTTGGTGTATCTTTCTCTCTCTCTCCCTCTATCTCTGTCATACCTCTTCTATTCCCCTGTCAGAGGATAATATCTCTGACCTTCCAGTCCTCATCTCTCTGACAGCTCCCACATTCTTCTGCAATGAACGGTGCAATTATGAATCTTTACTATGAAACCTTCTTTACATTCCATTCATTTGATAGATGATTGTAGTGTAGCTGTCTTAAGAAACACTAGATTTGGCCTTATGCTCCCTGACAAACCTAGCAGGTCAATGCCAAACTCTGCTTTTTGTTAAGAGTTAAACAGCAGTTTGAGGAAAGTTTGAAATAATGCAGAATTATGTCCGTGGCTTGAATTTCCCACATACACACCCACGTACAGTACCAGTCAAAAGTTTGGGCACACCTACTCATTCAAGGGTTTTTCTTTATTTGTACTATTTTCTACATTGTAGAATAATAGTTAAGACATCACAAATATGAAGCAACCACGAAAATGTGTAACAAATCAAAATATATTTTAGATTCTTCAAAGTATCCACCCTTTGCCTTGATGACAGCATTGCACAATCTTGGCCTTATCTCAACCAGATTCACCTGCAAGACTGCTTTCCCAACAGTCTTGATGGAGTTCCCACATATGCTGAGCACTTGTTGGCTGCTTTTCCTTCACTTTGCAGTCCAATTAATCTCAAAACATCTCAATTGGGTTGAGGTCAGGTGATTGTGGAGGCCAGGTCATCTGATGCAGCACTCCATCACTCTCCTTCTTGGTCAAATAGCCCTTACATAGTCTGGAGGTGTGTTTTGACTCATTGTCCTGTTGAAAAACAAATGATAGTCCCACAAATCGCAAACCAGATGGTATGGTGTTTCGCTTTAGAATGCTGTGGTAGCCATGCTGGTTAAGTGTTCCTTAAATTCTAAATAAATCACAGACAGTGTCACCAGCAAAGCACCCCAACACCATCACACCTCCTCCTCCATGCTTCACAGGGGGAACCACACATGTGGAGATCATCCGTTCACCTACTCTGCGTATCACAAAGACAAGGCGGTTGGAACCAAAAACCTCAAAAACCTCAGTATATGTGGGAACTCCATCAAGACTGTTGGGAAAGCATTCCAGGTGAATCTGGAATTTCATCAAATCTAGTGTTTCATAAGACAGCTACACTACAATCATCTATCAAATGAATGGAATGTAAAGAAGAACTCATTGATCGTGTTTCTTGGCCCAAGCAAGTCTCTTCTTCTTTTGGTGTCCTTTAGTAGTAATTTCTTAGCAGCAATTCGACCATGTAGGCCTGATTCACGCAGTCTCCTCTGGCTGGTAACTCTAATGAGCTTATCCTCTGCAGCAGAGGTAACTTTGGGTCTTCCTTTCCTGTGGCGGTCCTCACGAGAGCCAGTTTCATCAAGGCACACCTGTTAATTGAAATGCATTCCAGGTGACTACCTCATGAAGCTGGTTGAGAGAATGCCAAGAGTGTGCAAAGCTGTCATCAAGCAAAGGGTGGCTACGTTGAAGAATCTCAAATATAAAATATATTTGGATTTGTTTAACACTTTTTTGGTTAATATATGATTCCATGTGTGTTATTTAATAGTGCTCATTTCTTCACTATTATTCTACATTGTAGAAAATAGTTAAAATAAAGAAAAACCCTTGAATGAGTCGGTGTGTACAAACTATTGACTAGTACTTAATGTATATGCACACACACACACACGCACACACAGTTAGCCTAGCCCCCATCAGCTAACCCAGCAGAAGGGATATAACAGGGGCGAGACAGGAAGTATGACCCTCCTGCCCTCTATAGATCAGGCAGCTCGAGTTTCACAGCTTTTCAAATGTTAAGTGTCATTGACTGTGCTTGAAATGCTGACGATCTGTGTCGTGTCATGCCTGTGTCTCTGTGTGTGTGTGTGTGTGTGTGTGTGTGTGTGTGTGTGTGTGTGTGTGTGTGTGTGTGTGTGTGTGTGTGTGTGTGTGTGTGTGTGTGTGTGTGTGTGAGAGAGAGAGAGATGTTTTGTAGACTTCAAAAAAGCTTTTGACTCAGTTTGGCATGAGGGTCAAATTGATGGAAAGTGGTGTTGGGGGGAAAACATACGACATTATAAAATCAAACAACAAGTGTGCAGTTAAAACTGTCAAAAAACATAAATTTCTTTCCACAGGGTTGTGGTGAGAGACAGGGATGCAGCTTAAGCCCCACCCTCTTCAACATATTCAGTATATCGACGAATTGGCGAGGACACTAGAACAGTCTGCAGCACCCGGCCTCACCTTACGAGAATCTGAAGTCAAATGTCTACTGTTTTCTGATGATCTGGTGCTTTCTCCCCAACCAAGGAGGGCCTACAGCAGCACCTTCCACAAAAGGTCCAGTTGCCAGCACCACAAATACAAATTCCATCTAGGCACTGTTGCCCTAGAGCACACAAAAAACAATATATACCTCGACCTAAACATCAGCGCCACAGGAAACTTCCACAAAGCGGTGAACAATCTGAGACAAGGCAAGAAGGTTCTTCTATGCCATAAAAAGGAACAAAACATTCAACATAACAATTAGGATCTGGCAAAAAAATACTTGAATCAGTTATAGAACCCAATGCCCTTTATGGTTGTGAGGTCTGGGGTCCGCTCCCCAAACAATAATTCACAAAATGGGACAAGCACCAACTTGAGACTCTGCATGCATAATTCTGAAAAAATATCCCCTGTGTACAATGTAAAACACCAAATAATGAATTAAGCCGATACCCACTAATGATCAAAATCCAGAAAAGAGCCGTTAAATTCTACAACCACCTAAAAGGAAGAGATTCCCGAACTTTCCATTACAAAGCCATCACCAACAGAGAGATGAACCTGGAGAAGAGTCCCCTAAGCAAGCTGGTCCTGGGACTCTGTTCACGAACACAAACAGACCCCACAGATCCCCAGGACAGCAACACAATTAGATCCAACCAAGGCATGAGAAAACAAAAAGATAATTACTTGACACATTGGAAATAATTAATAAAAAAACTGAGCAATCTAGAATGATATTTTTCCCTAAACAGAGAGTACACAGTGGCAGAATATCTGACCACTGTGACAGACCCAAAATGAATTAAAACTATGTAAAGACTCAGTGAGCATAGCCTTGCTATTGAGAGAGGCTATGTGCACACTGCCCACAAAATGAGGTGGAAACTGAGCTGCACTTCCTAACCTCCTGCCAAATGTATGACCATATTAGAGACATATTTCCCTCAGATTACACAAATCCATAAAGAATTTCAACTGTGCGATACAGTCATGAACTAGGTCCTCTTGTATAGTACAAGCCGGGCTAGGGGAGACATACTTACAGCTACGTCTTTAAAGAGCGACTGCCTTTAAAATCAACAAATGTTGGCATCAATATGAGTCAGAAACAGTTATTATAGGGTTAAAATATACTACAAAGTATAAATAGGATACTTTTGGTCATAAAGTCTGTCTCGTATAAAACAGAGTTTGGAACATCGGGTAAATAACGGGTAAATAAAGGTTGGGTTTTGATTTGACGATGTCCATTGTCTATTTGCCCACTAACACGGGTGAACAGCTGCAGTGGTTGCTCTCTATCCAATAGCATAGACAGTAAGACAGACCTGTCCAGCAACTACGACTTCGTTTACATACAGTAAGACAACACGTCGTGCATTTTTTTATTTGAGAATTACTGCACCAAACACCTTAGTTAGATGTAAACTTGCGCAACTAAAACCTCCTCAGCAAAAACTTTCAAATTAATAACAGAGTTATCTTAGATTCAATACGGGGCTTTTGAGGAAGTGAAATAGTGTTTCATGGAGAACAAACATCATTAACCAAACGCGGAATAGGTCAGGAAACACACCTCCAAGACTGAAATCTCGTTTTTCTAAAAACACACGTGCAAATGGACGTGTTCAGTTGCTCTTTAATAAGAAGACCAGTACATAACATATGCACACACGCAAATGTGACACATATATGTGATATTGTTTCTCATGAGGGCAAATTGGCAATATGAAAATGTGGGTATCGCCCAACCCCACACACTACACAGAGCAGCTAATACAGCAGCTTAACTCATTCATACATTTAGTTACTGCTCTAGATCAGCCAGGCATGCCCAAGACAGAAGCAGGTTGATGTTTATTGGAATGAGTCATGTCCTTGAGGCAAAACTGAGTGATTTCTGCTAGATGGGCCATCTGCAAAGTCAAAATTGGTTATTTTGTAAAAAAGGTAAGGGTTTGGCATTAGGGTTAGTAGTGTGGTTAAGGTTAGGTTTAACATCTGATTTTATGACTTTGTGGCTGTGCCAGCTAGTGACCACTCTGCAAAGCTGCCTCCAAAACAAGTTGTATTTATTTATTTAACCTGGCAAGTCAGTTAAGGAAAAAATTCTTATTTACAATGACGGCCTAACAAAAGGCCTCCTGCGGGGATGGGGGCTGTGATAAAAAATAAAAATAGGACAAAACACACATCATGACAGGAGAGACAACACCACATAAAGAGAGACCTAAGACAACATAGCATGGCAGCAACACGTACTGTAGCAATACAACATGACAACAACATGGTAGCAACACAACATGGTAGTAGCACAACATCCATGAGGAAAAACGCAGAGGAGGAAGGTCTGAACTCAACATTTTCCATTTAAATACAGGATTTATATAGAACTTATAAACGCTTTGATCTTGGCTAACATATTATAGTTGACTTTCGAAAATGTATATTTTATTAATTCAAACTTTTTTTATTTGATATATTCAGTGATTGGTAGACATGGAAATATCCTATACGCAACAGTAGTCAAACAAATAAACACACATAAAACATATCTGGAGAGAGGAAATATATTATCTATAAATCATAACTTTTCCTGTTATAACAGCAGTGGTTTTGTGATGGAACCTGAAACTACACGGTTAGGCTAAGTGGTAATAACTATAACGAGGTACGCTGAGAGTCGGGAAGCAAGTTCAGAGAGTGAATACATTTAATTAATAAACGAACAGCGCACCAACATGACACAGGAACAACAACGACTGGGGAAGAAACCGAAGGGAGTGACATATAAAGGTCAGGTAATCAAGGAGGTGATGGAGTCCAGGTGAGGTTCATTATGCGTGTACCGCTGGTGACAGGTGTGCGCCCTAACGAGCAGCCTGGTGAGCTAGAGGCCGGATAGGGAGCACAAGTGACGATAACATTACAAGTACGACTTTCTGGTAATTAAAAAACTAAATTATTTGTTACAAATTACTTTTAGTTCTTTTCTTTTAGGCACACTGCCAGAAACTAGTTCATGTTTTCACATCCTTCATCAGTGGGCTAAATATTAGGCAAATAGTGTTAACACCATTCTATATCTCTGTCTCAGATTCTATCAGTCCAATCAGAGCAGGAATATAGGCCACCCCTCACTGGAGGGAAAGTACAAAAGCCATTTAAGGAAACATTTATGCACATTTATGACACTCGAGTTATTACATAAAGTAAATACTTAAATAACAGTGCTATATTTGCCATTACAGTTTTGTAGGGTTGACTATGCGACAGTTTGATTGCGTGTAAATGTCAGAGAAAATAGCTTTGAATCTGACCGAATCTCAATCCATAAAAGTATCATCTTTGCTGCATTGCTAGGATGCAATTACAATCATTTTGAGTGTGATTACGCAGTTAGTGAAACAAAGTGCAAGTGACCTTTGCGTTAGTGCTATCTGACAATTTCCTTAGATTGTCTTTGGGCTGGAAATATAGCGGGATAATGGCTCATGCATATTCTAATCAATAAATTCTAAGCTTTGGAAAGTAAACAACTTAAGAAACACCCAAAATAACGTCTCTCCTTACATGACACAGTGTAGGTAGAACTAGGCGGTTTAGAAGAGGTTATTAATTTAAGTGATTAAATGGTTTCATTGCCTCCTAGAGATAGGATCTTAATTTGACCATTATTGTAGCAGCAAAATAATCCTGGAGCAACAGGATTTGAACGTTTAGTCCATTTGCACTTTTGTACCGATTTGTACATTTGCACCGATGTAATGTTGCTTGATCGGTGGTTAGACTATTAGCTGGCCAACATTTCTGTGAAAATTCTCAGGAACAACAGAGTGGTCAAATTAAGATCCTACACCTGCATATGAGGAATAAGAGTGTGGATTCACATACAGTATTCAATTTATGTTGTTATTCTACATTTCCTTATAGCCACCTGTGTAGTGAGTCAAGGCCGGACTACATAATCTCAGTTCATCAACCCTACCCACACTACCTAAGGCTGCAAACAGGATGCATGGTGGGTGATGTGTAGGTGTTGGGACTCGGTATAGGACAGTATGTTAAAAAAGAGAGAACGAGAGAGAGGGAGTAAGGGAGGGAAAAGATGAGAAAGAGAGAGTGAAAAGGAGAGAGAGATGATCTATGAGAATGAGAAATAGCGAAGCATGAAGGTAGAGAAGGCAGTGAGAACAGAGTGAGAATAAGTGACAGCGAGAGTGAGCGACATACAGAACGTGAAAACTTGGCCCTCAGCAACACTCAGCCCATTGGCCCTGACCATTGGCCAGGTTGTCAGGCCAGCAGAGCGTCGCCATGGACACACACACATACACACAGCTAGGATTGGCAGCCAACAACATGACGTCAGCAAGGCCTCACTAGAGGCAGAGGTGACATCTGGAACTTGTCATAATGAGCTCCTTCAGTGTTCCAGAGAGATTCCCGAGACGCTGCATCAGAGAGGTGACCACAGCTGGTGATTATGAACACACCATCACCGCAGAATCATGAACAGCTCTTTCAAAGACCCTGTGCGCTTCTTTCAAAGACCCTGTGGGCTCCCAGTTTGTATGGCCCACCATGTCTAATAAAGCTGCTTATACTTACACTTAACGGTCAACCTGTTTCAAGGCCTTTGCTGCCATATTGGGACATTGGTTGAACGAACATTTGCTTTATTTACAAGGACATTTACGATGGACTTGGTAATGCTACGGCTGATGCCCAGCCACTGCCCTGACATGGCTCTCTAGACATAGCCTTGAGGAGCCATAATACACAGCATGTCTGTATCACTATGCTTTCTCTGAGGTGGCTCTGCATGGGCCGATGGTCATCAGTCATCACGAGTGACTTTATCTCTCAGGTGCCAAGGATAACAACGTCAGGGAAACAGTGGACGGTCACCCGCAGAGAGAGAGAGAAGGACAGAGAGTGAGGGAACAATAGAGAGAAAGAGAGTGGGAGGGAGAAAGAGTGTGTACTGTATGTGTGACAGAGAGAGAGAGACAGCACACATAGGGAAAAAAGAGAGAGATGAGAGATTAGAGAGAGAGAGAGAGAGAGAGGTGGTCGAGGCTCAGGAAACACTATTAAGAGCAATGAATGTCAGTGCCTTTCCTCTCCTGACGATCCAGGTGCCTTTGCTAATTATCCGAGGTCCGACCCCTGTCCCCTGCCACCTGGGGATGCTCTCCATCTCAATGCCAAACACTGGCCTCGTTAGAGGAGAGAGTACAGGGACCAAGGCGACTGTCTCTACTACTACAGACCAATGACGAGACCAGAGACCAGAGAGAAAGAGAGATATGAGACTGAGGCAGAGATGGTCACTCTTAACCAGCAATCAATAGAGATATTTGAGAGCAGAGCGAGAAAGAAGAATGAGGTATGAATGGTCACACTCAACAGACCAATGTAGAGACCAGGGAGACATTAGAGAGTGAGGCACTCCCTAGTTACAGAGTAGTGACATGACTAGCCAACAATTAGAATAGTATGCCAGGGTAATATGCGATCTATGCCACTGACAGTGGATGAAACTACCCCTATCAATTTCACCAGCGGCTTGAGACATTGTCATAATGAGGCATTAACCAAATCATCCCCTTCTTGCTTGTTTCCCGTGTCGGGTGATGGATGCTGTGGCTATAAGGCATCCATTTTAAATCAAGGCCACAATAAGGAAATGAAAGGGGCTTTTGATTAGTCTGGCATTGTTAGGATAAATTAAGAGATAATTACAGCATCATCCATCCCCCATAATGCGGCCAAACCTTTTGTCAACACCACGCCGTGAGTTAATTACACATAAAATATGCATAAATGTCTGGTCTCCTAACAACGAAAAGGGAAGTAAATTAATATACCTATACATCAAAACGCTAATGAATATTCGGCTCGGAAAATAAATAAATGATTACGGTTTCAAAACAACACGAGGAATTAGTCTCCAGAGTGCTTTTTCACCTAAAACGAACAATAAATTGCATAACTAATGAAGCACAGAGGACATGTACAGCATACGGCACCTCATTTCTAATCACGGTAGAGATAGAAGCTAGCGAAGCTGAATTGTAGACTAAAGCATAAACATACTGGTCTGTCTGACAAATACACATCTCCAACCAAATCAATTCCCAATGGAATGTTTGCTCAGTACATGAAGGGAGTTCATTACAAGGTAGAGATTGTGTTAAGATGTGTGTTGCTTAACAATATTTTCAAGACCACAGAACGCACTCATCAAGGTATTGAATTGAATGAACTAAATTGAACCTTCAATAATGTTGAGCCAAAGTAGCACTTTTAAGGTGACAGAATAGAATAGAATCATTTCTGTTTCCAGATCTTGGTTTAGAACACCATAAAAAAACATTGTGTTCATGTCCAAACTTGACTGCAGCAATGATCTAAAGGCAAACATTTGACTAATTCTATTTGGATTGACAGAATAGTCTGCCTAAATAGCAAATTAATAAGCATGGGTTTTATCACACTGACACCCCACTGGATGTACCCTAGTACCATTACCTTTTTTATACTGAAATTACTATTGATCATACTTTTCAATCATTGCATTCAGTTGTAAAGTGATAGTTCACCTCAAAAGTGGTCTAATGTTGAGAAGAGTACACATCCCATCCCAGCTATGTGGCTCAACCCCAATGAATGGGATTTTTTATTTTTTTATTTGTATTTTACCGTTATTTTACCAGGTAAGTTGACTGAGAACACGTTCTCATTTGCAGCAACGACCTGGGGAATAGTTACAGGGGAGAGGAGGGGGATGAATGAGCCAATTGTAAACTGGGGATTATTAGGTGACCATGATGGTTTGAGGGCCAGATTGGGAATTTTAGCCAGGACACCGGGGTTAACACCCCTACTCTTACGATAAGTGCCATGGGATCTTTAATGACCTCAGAGAGTCAGGACACCCGTTTAACGTCCCATCCGAAAGACGGCACCCAACACAGGGCAGTGTCCCCAATCACTGCCCTGGGGCATTGGGATATTTTTTAGACCAGAGGAAAGAGTGCCTCCTACTGGCCCTCCAACACCACTTCCAGCAGCATCTGGTCTCCCATCCAGGGACTGACCAGGACCAACCCTGCTTAGCTTCAGAAGCAAGCCAGCAGTGGTATTAAATGCACCATCAACTCATCTCAACATCAGACGTTTGAAAATGTCTGACAAACTTTGATTTTGTAGTGAATTACCACTTTAATGCTCCAGTAATGTAAATAAACATACTTTATACATGTATAAGTCACTGGCGACTATTTGAGAGTGATTTGCGGCACTCTAAAGAAGATTGATGAGAAAGCAGCTCTCAAACTCAATTAAGAACTCAGTCATGATGATGTTAATTAACCTGGAGACATCTCATCTGCCACTTGATCATTCCAGTGAGAGTTTGATGGCTTTTAATGCTTCCAAAGAAGCACTTCACCCATAACTCAACTCCACCTAGTCATTCGAGACACTCATAAAATGTGTAATTTTCCCCTCCCTGCATCAATTAAGCTTGCGTCTCACATTCTTGCTTAAAAGTTTGTACATTCTGTACACTCTGGTGTAATACAATGTATCATCTTTGACTCTGTACAGCAGCATAAAATAACAGTCATTAGCCATTTTCCTATATTCTATCTTCTTGGTTTATACATTAGTCTATATTTGGAAGATGTCTCCTTTTCACAAATATTATGAAGCAATGTCCCTGTAGTGAAAGCTCATAGAACTTGAAGACCAGCTGAGAACATTATGTCCACAAACCCCATTGATTTAATGGAGAAACCATTATGAGATGCCATCAAAGAAACGCTGTGATTTGCCATTTCAACATAATTCACAATAATAATTACCTGTCAAACATCAAACTGTGTCAGTTACTGGTAATTGCAGTGTTGCTGGAGTGGTGGATTATCGCAGATTCCCCCGCCTAGGCTCTCAAAGATGTTGACAGGCTTTGATTATAGTTACATGGAATGTTATAAGCGATGCCTCACTGAAAAGCTAGAATATAAAGTACAAATACGACAATCATTTGAGATGAAAGTTTTAAAAACAAAAGTATTTTTGCTCGCCAGGCCTAGAAAGCCAAAGTCTCTCTCTCTAAATCATCTATCCCTTTATCTGAGGGATCAGTTTAGAAAGAGCCGACTAAATGACATGCTCTTCACTGATAACCTTTTCTCTGCTTTCTTCTTTAAATGTTTTCTAACTTAGTTTGGAGATAAAGTCACGGCTTTGATCTTCAAGATAGCTTTTCGAGATGGAATTGGATCTCTCGATTTCTGTAACCGCTTAGATTCAGAATTTTTATTAATTTCCTCGCTTTTTTAAACCATTTACCTTTTAAAACTTGGAGCTTGGTAATTCAACCACACAAGCCTCATTGGAGAAGAAAAAACCTTGTTGCGGGCACATGTTGTAAAATTAATACATACTGAATAATGCAAACTAACTAAACAAATAACAAGGCAATGCAACTGTTTACCGCTGAACATTGTTGTCGTTAATCATATTCTGATGCTGTGCTCGCCCATCATAAGGTAGCTACTATTTTAATGATTGACTCGTCATTGTAATAACATCCCTCGCATCCTGAACTGAGGGGGATGAAGGGGGAGGGGGTCATATCCACAGATCCGTCAAGCCTAGATGTTCATTAGCCTACGAACAACAACATATTATCTGGAGCGAATAAAAAGAGAGGCTACATTAGCATTTAGATCATTTCAGTGCTAATGCGTGAATCGCAACACGTTGGGGCTCTGATGTTGCTGCTCTGCGGCGCTGGAGCACTGTCATCCGGAGAGAAAGATGCTGGGATGCCAGGGTGGTCTGGTAGCCAGGCTGCCCATCATGCAGACCCCCACTGTGGCCATCTGTGTGTCTGTCCTCGTGGGGGCCGCATGGGGCACGCTGCTAGACCACTGAAAGCAGGCTAACTGCATGTGGCCAAAACGTGGTCAATGCCTAAACGTGGAGGCGCCGCATGACGCCTGCAAACTAGGCCTCAGCACCAGGAGGAGAGGTAAACGGAGGGAAACAGAAGCCATTCCAAGGGTAGCTGCCATTAAAATGGCTGAGATGTTTATAACGCATGGTTCTGTACAGACATGAAATGGCCATTACCACCTCCAACTAAAGGATTAACGCTATGCATCTCTGTACTGTCTGGAAGTGTGTGTATGTGTGTGTGCGTGCGTGCGTGGGTGCGTATCATTCTGACAAAGTCAATGAAGTCAGGCATCTCAACCTTCACTCATACAGTTAAGAGCGTACAGAGCAGTGTTAGAGAGACATTATTAAGGAACAACAGCACACAACAAAACAAACCTAAAATCCATTATCTCCAGAAGCAAAGCTGAAAAGACTCCCTGGGCTCAAGTATATTGATCAAACACACACACACAACAAAAAATTCTACTCTTACCTAAATCAGCACAGATTTATGGTGGCAAAGGTCCACAGTGCATGAAAGAGAAAAGAGATACACAATAATTAGACATGTCCATCTAACACACAGACATTAATATATAATTGAGATGTTTGAAATGTTCCCTTATTTCCCGAGAGCTCAGTAATAGAATAAAAGCTATGTAATACTTCAAACATCAAATAGAAATAATTTGCGATAACAAAGAGCACATACATCAATGCCCAGCAGTGTTCCACTGACAGGTATTCAGGCTGAAACCTTGGGAAAAGCTCTCAGAAAGCCTCTGAAAGGCTCCAAATTATACATTTTCGACTGGCAATCTGGGATACAATACAAAGGCCCTCATTTATCAAATAATCGTACGCTCAAATCTGGAGGCATATATAGCTAAATCAAACCCTGTTTTCAAACCAGGTGGTAGCAATGTATGTTTTTTTTTTTTACGTAATACACTAACAGAATGCTGTCATATCTTGATTATGCAGTCTTTCTGGGAAATCCTTCCTCCCTTTCTTTCCATTCTCTCATACTGTACCTGTAACTGTAAAGTGCCCTCTTCTTGCTTTTTCCTTCTATTCTGGCCTACTCTTTACTGTATATAATGCCTGTTGTCTACTCAATTCTTTCCCTCTCCTCTCTGTCTTTCCCTATTCACTCTGTCCTTCTCATAAAATTTCTTGTCCTGGCCTCTCTTCTTTGATTATATATGCACTTTGATACTACTCTTCCTTCTTCCTCGTCATTCCCTCTCTGTTCTTCCTTTACGCAGTGTACTCCATCCTACTATTTCTCTCCCCTCCTGCCCTCCCCCTGCTTTTCTCTCTCCCTTCCTCTCCTTCTCCTGGCCTGCTGCCCATGCCCATGTCCTATCCAAGATGGCGTAGCAGTCGGACGTGTGTTTTGTCTTGTCCCGTGAAAATAAGGATTTCCTCGTTTTTTTCATATACATTTCGTATATATTTTAATCTCACTTTCCATCTACGGACTGAATATATTCTCCTGAAACCCGCCTCACCCAATGTGGTACGGATCTGCTATTTTTATACTTTAGAACCAGAACCCCCATCAAATCTAGCCAGCTAACTTGCTACTAGCTAGTAGTCAGTTAACTTCTTATGGCTGCAGGGGCAGTATTGAGTAGCTTGGATGAAAGGTGCCCAAAGTAAACGGCCTGCTCCTCAGTCCCAGTTACTCATATATGCATATTAATATTACTATTTGATAGAAAACACTCTGAAGTTTCTAAAACTGTTTGAATTATGTCTGTGAGTATAACAGAACTCATATGGCAGTCAAAAACCTGAGAAAGAATCCAAACAGGAAGTGGAAATTCTGAGGCTGGTCGAGTTTCAACCAGGATCCCATTGAAATCACCATATCCTTGTCTGTATATTATGCCTTGAATCTACTCTTCCACGCCCAGATATCTGCTCCTAATACTCTCTGTTCCGAACGAACTAGACGACCAGTTCTTATAGCCTTTAGCCGTACCCTCATCATACTCCTCCTCTGGTGATGTAAAGGTTAACCCTTCAGCCCCCAGCATCACTCCCATTCCTCAGGCACTCTCATTTGTTGACTTCTGTAACTGTAAAAGCATTGGTTTCATGCATGTTAACATCAGAAGCTTCCTCCCTAAGTTTTTTTTATTCACTGCTTTAGCACACTCCGCCAACCCGGATGTCCTAGCCGAGTCTGAATCCTGGCTTAGGAAGGCCACCAAAAATCCTGAAATTTCCATTCCCAACTACAACATTTTCGACAAGATAGAACTGCCAAAGGGGGCAGAGTTGTAATCTACTGCAGAGACAGCCTGCAGAGTTATGTCATACCATCTAGGTCTATACCCAAACAATTTGAGCTTCTACTTTTAAAAATCCAACTTTAAAGAAACAAGTTACCATTGCCGCTTGTTATAAACCCCCCTCAGGCCCCAGCTGTGCCCTGGACACCATATGTGAATTGATTGCCCCTCATCTATCTTCAGAGTTCATACTGTTAGGCGACCTAAATTGGGGATATGCTTAACACCCCGGCCATCCTACAATCTAAGCCAGATGCCCTCAATCTCACACAAATTATTAAGGAAACCACCAGGTACAACCCTAAATCCGTAACCATGGGCACCCTCTTAGATATCATCCTGACCAACTTGCCCTTTAAATACACCTCTGCTGTCTTCAACCAGGATCTCAGCGATCACTGCCTCATTGCCTGCGTCTGTAATGGGTCCGCGGCCAAACAACCACCCCTTATCACTGTCAAACGCTCCCTAAAACACTTCAGCGAGCAGGCCTTTCTAATCCACTTGGCCCGGGTATCCTGGAAGAATATTGACCTCATCCCATCAGTAGAGGATGCCTGGTTGCTCTTTAAAAGTGCTTTCCTCACCATCTTAAAATGTATACATGTAAAATGTAGAACTAAGAACAGATATAGCCCTTGGTTCACTCCAGACCTGTCTGCCCTTCACCAGCAGAAAAACATCCTGTGGCGTTCTGCATTAGCATTGAATAGCCCCCGTGATATGCAACTTTTCAGGAAAGTCAGGAACCAATATACCCAGTCAGTTAGGAAAGCTAAGGCTAGTTTTTTCAAATATAAATGTGCATCCTGTAGCACTAATTCCAAAAGGTTTTGGGACACTAAGGTACATGGAGAATACGAGCACCTCCTCCCAGCTGCCCACTGCAATGAGGCTAGGAAACACTGTCACCACCGATAAATCTACGATAATCAATCATTTCAATAACACTTTTCTACGGCTGGCCATGCTTTCCACCTAGCTACCCCTACCACTGCCAACAGCTTAGCACCCCCTGCAACATCTTGCCAAAGCCCCCCTCCCCGCTTCTCCTTCAACCAAATCCTGACAGCTGATGTTCTTAAAGAGCTGCAAAATCTGGATCCCTACAAATCAGCTGGGCTAGACAATCTGGACCCTCTCTTTCTAAAATTATCCGCCGAAATAGTTGCAAACCCATATTACTAGCCTGTTCAACCTCTTTTTCGTATCGTCTGAGATCCCCAAAGATTGGAAAGCTGATGCGGTCATCCCCCCTCTTCAAAGGGGGAGACACTCTAGACCCAAACTATTATAGATCTATATCCATCCAAAAACTCCAAAGCCAAGTTAACAAACAGATCACCGACCATTTCGAATCCCGCCGTACCTTCTCCACTATGCAATCTGGTTTCCGAGCTGGTCATGGGTGCACCTCAGCCACGCTCAAGGTCCTAAACGATATCATAACCGCCATCGATAAAATACAGTACTGTGCAGCCGTCCTCATCGACCTGACTAAGGCTTTCGACTCTGTCAATCACCGCATTCTTATCGGCAGACTCAACAGCCTTGGTTTCTCAAATTACTGCCTTGGCTGGTTCACCAACTCAGATAGAGATCATTGTGTCAAATCGGAGGGCCTGTTGTCCGGACCTCTGGCAGTCTCTATGGGGGTGCCACAGGGTTAAATTCTCAGGCCGACTCTTTTCTCTGTATATATCAATGATGTCGCTCTTGCTGCTAGTGATTCTCTGTTCCACCTCTACGCAGACACCATTCTGTATACATCTGGCCCTTCTTTGGACACTGTGTTAGCAAACCTCCAAACGAGCTTCAATGCCATACAACACTCCAACAGCTTTTAAATGCTAGTAAAACTAAATGCATGCTCTTTAACCGATTGCTGCCCATACCCGCCCGACTAGCATCACTACTCTGGACGGTTCTGACTTAGAATATGTGGACAACTACAAATACCTAGGTGTCTGTTTAGACTGTAAACTCTCCTTCCAGACTCACATTAAACATCTCCAATCCAAAATTATATCTAGAATTGGCTTCCTATTTCGCAACAAAGCATCCTTCAGTCATGCTGCCAAACATAACCTCGTAAAACAGACTGCCCTACCGATCCTTGACTTCGGCCATGTCATTTACAAAATAGCCTCCAACACTCTACTCAGCAAACTGGATCACAGTGCCATCCGTTTTGTCACCAAAGCCCCATAGACTACCCACCACTGCAACCTGTATGCTCTCGTTGGCTGGCCCTCGCTTCATATTCGTCGCCAAACCCACTGGCTCCAGGTCATCTATAAGTCTTTGCTAGGTAAAGCTCCGCCTTATCTCAGCTCACTGCTCACCATAGCAACACCCACCCGTAGCACACGCTCCAGCAGGTATATTTCACTGGTCATCCCCAAAGCCAACACCTCTTTGGCCACCTTTCCTTCCAGTTCTCTGCTGCCAATGACTGGAACGAATTGCAAAAATCACTGAAGCTGGAGACTCATATCTCCCTTACTAACTTTAAGCACCAGCTGTCAGAGCAGCTTACCGATCACTCTACCTGTACAGCTAATCTGTAAATAGCACACCCAAATACCTCATCCCCATATTGTTATTTATCTTCTTGCTCTTTTGCACAGTATCTCTACTTGCACATCATCATCTGCACATCTATCACTCCAGTGTTAATGCTAAATTGTAATTATTTTTGCCTATTTATTGCCTTACCTCCCTACTCTTCTACATATGCACACTGTACATATTTTTTTTTATTGTTATTGACTGTACGTTTGTTTATGTGTAACTCTGTGTTGCTGTTTTTGTCACACTGCTTTGCTTTATCTTGGCCAGGTCGTAGTTGTAAATGAGAACTTGTTCTCCACTGGCCTACCTGGTTAAATAAAGATGAAATAAAAAAAATATATAAAAAATGTCAGCTTGCGTAGCTAGGAGCCATCGCTCCAGATTGCTGCCCAGCTCCACATTGCCTAATGCAGGGGAATGTTTTTTTTTAGGCTGGGCTGGTGTGTGTGTGTGTGTGTATGTGTGTTTGTGTGTGTTGCTGTGAGGTGGGAGATGTGTACACTCAGCAGGTTTCAGTAGGGCCCTGCCGAGCCCATCTGGAGTCAGCTCCACCACTCCCCAGTGTAATTACCTCCTTTGAGTACCCCTACTGTCCATCACATTGGCTGTGTGTTTGTGTGGTGTGTGTGTATTTGAGAGTGTGTGTGTGTGTGTGTGTGTGTGAAGGAGATTCTCGATGGGTGTGTGAATGTGTGTTGTACTGTATATTGAATTGTGGCTCCATTTGGTAAAAGTGTTTGTGTATGATTTGTGCGTGTGTGTGTGTGTGCGAGAGAGAGGAAGAGCGCGAATGTGTACTGTATTTGGTGGGTGAACAAAGGCATTTAACATTTCTGTTTGTAGGGCAGGCTGATCAACATTTCATCACACATTCACAGAGCCAATTAGCATGCTCTTTTTGTTTCCCTCCTTTATGTAACCACCACAGTTTGAAGGAGGGGAATACTGTGCCCGGCCAAATTAATAACATAAATGCTCAAGCGGCCATGATCAAGTGTCCCATTAGGCCTGGCTAAATTAGTTATGTGTGACTGTGTTTCTCTCACGCTCAGTTCACTTTTTAATGAGCAATTTTATTTGAAAATGTCTGTTGACATGACACGAAACCAATTGCAGTCAGACAAAAGAGAGAAGCGGGTAGTCTCATCGGGATCAATGATCTGTGGAAGGACTGATAGCTGGGTTATGAAACTCATCCACACCACTGTTGTTGTGATAGTGATGATGACCAGTAGCGATCTTAACATGTAAATCTTGGTGGGGTAAACTCCCCCAATGTTTTTTTAGATGCACAGTATGCCAGCAAAGCCACTACACATTACATTAATTGCATTATAACGGTGACAAACGGTGCCCGCCAACTGTTAAGGCCTACATAAAGCTGTCCCAACACCAGAGCTTTCTTTTCAGCACCATGGAGTGAATCCTTACCACCGCTACACCTGGCTATCAGCAGAGCCTTGTCTGGCAGCGAAACAGTTCATTCAGCCTCATTTACTGCCTTTTTAAAAACATAGCTGATATGGCTGACTTGTGGTTTCTACTGACATTTGAGATGTACAAACTATGGCATAAGGGAACGATGAGCGCATAAGAGGCAATCCGTCATTTTGATTAAGACATTAATGAGCGAGCTAGGACGGATGTAGTCAATATAACTATTTGTTCAGCGCGGTTTAAATGTACAGCGACTGAATTCAGAACATGGGCCGTTCTTACAGTATTCTCCCTGTACACCAAGTCAGAACCGTAGGATAAATAAAGGGGGCATTTAAGCAGACAATGAAACTCTTACAATATTCAATGATCACATTTCTCTAAAACAGGCTATAGGCTAAATGTGCACCACCATTTCAGAACAGTAGGCTAAGTTAAGAGGGGGAAAGCGACCACAATATTAGGGTGAGGCACATGGGCTACTAACAGCTTACTACATAACATACATAAAGTATTACTTTCTTAGCTACAGTATACAAATCTCCCTGGCATATTACATCAGTATGCAGCAGCATACAATACATTTTTGGACTCACCTTGTTGTGCTGTGCTCACTTGAACAGGAAGGTGGCGCGGCAGTCCTTCTTGTGGGCAAATTTTATCATCAAACTTTGTCGTCAAAGTCTGGCATTCTCTGGATTTATGGTGCTTTCAAGACAACTGGGAACTCGGAAAAAAATAAGGTTTAATCATGATGTCAGTGATCTTCAGGTCGGCGCTCTAGAAAGAGGGCAGAGTTCCCGACCTGGAATTCCGAGTTGGATGACCGTTCAAAATGTATTTCCCCAGTCGGAGCTTGTTTTTTTCCCCCAGAGTTCCCAGTTGTCTTGAACTCACTGAAATCTGAGATTCTCCAGTTCCAGGTTTCCAGTTGTTTTGAACGCGTAAGAATTCATGCTGGATTGACAGAATGGTCAATGTATTCAACCTTTTCTGGCCCATGGCAGAATGTTTATCAGTTTAAACTTGGAAAAGAAAGGCCTCCTGGGTGGCGCAGTGGTCTAAGGCACTGCATCGCACCAGAGATTCTGGGTTCGAGCCAAGACTCTGCTGCAGCTGACCGCGACCGGGAGGCTCATGGGGCGGCGCACAATTGGCCCAGCATCGTTAAGGGAGGGTTTGGCCAGCAGGGATATCCTTGTCTCTTAAAGCACTAGTGACTCCTGTGGCGGGCCGGGCGCAGTGCATGCTGACCAGGTCGCTAGGTGTACGGTGTTTCCTCTGACACATTGGTGCAGCTAGCTTCTGGGTTGGATGTGTGTTGTGTCAAGAAGCAGTGTGGCTTGGTTGGGTTGTGTTTCGGAGGACGCATGGCTCTTGTGTCCCTTTCTAATTCATGTCCAATCAATTGTGGATTCCAATCAAGTTTTAGAAACATCTCAAGGATGATCAGTGGAAGAAACAGGATGCACCTGAGCTCAATTTTGAGTCTCATAGCAAAGGGTCTGAATACTTACAGTACTAGTCAAAAGTTTGGACAACTATTGATTCAAGGGTTTTTCTTTATTTTTACTATTTTCTACATTGAAGAATAATAGTGAAGACATCAAAACTATGAAATAACGCATGAATGACGCGTCGCCACTGATGACGCTATGCAGGTCTCTCTCTACAGCTCCTGCTGTCTCAACCTCTGGCTATGAAAAGCCAAATGACAGTTACTTCTGAGGTGCTGTCCTGTTGCACCCTCTATAACCACTGTTTGAACATCTTGAAGAATGATCTAGCCTTAATGGCCATGTACTCTTATAATCTCCCCCGGCACAGCCAGAAGAGAACTGGCCAACCCTCAGAGCCTGGTTCCTCTCTAGGTTTCTTTCTAGGTTCTTATATTTCTAGAGAGTTTTTCCCAGCAACCGTGCGTCTACATCTGCACTGCTTGCTCTTTGGGGTTTTAGGCTGAGTTTCTGTATAAGCACTTTGTGACAACTGCTGATGTAAATGTATAAATATATTTTGATTGATGATGGTGGGGATGATGATCATCATCATCATTACCACCTCCATCACATTTTAGTCATTGCCATATTTTTACTTTACTACTGTGTAAAGTGCATGTTCAAGGCTTAGCTATTGTATGTGTTCATCTGTATAAGTGTATTAGATCTGATATAGAAGGCTGTGTGTGTGTTTAAGTGATGGAAAGAGGGGAGTGGGGTTAGCTGGAGCAACAGCAAAGTCCTCAGTTCAGTCTACAATACACAACAACTCTACGTCATTGACCCCAACCAGGAACACTGTACAACACCCCAGCCAATCACCTCTGCCATCCCAGAGCCTATTTCCTGCCACAGTGGGGGAGAGGAAATCCCGCTATGCAAATCAAGTGGGTCAGGAAGTGGGCTTGCTTCTCCCCGGCACGCCATTTCATTACCTGTCACATTACAGAGGAGAGGGAATAAAGATGAAACAAAAGCGAGGACAAAGAGCAAATTGCTCCCACAGCCGCCTGCCACCGCACCTCCTGCGCACATATCCATCCACCACGCTTGAAAGACCACGGGGACACCACCCCGTCGAGGTACACCCACGCCTCTCACTCTCTCTCCTTGCTAGAGTCAGAGCCAGGGTCCTCTAGGGCCTGCTTCATTGTGCCTGAGGAAAATTGCCAATATGGGGCGGCCTGATTGAACACTGAAGGCAGGAGTTTTATAAAGAAGCTGATTTGCTATTCATTACCTCTCCCTCATTCCTTCCCTCTCGGCCTCCCTTTCTCCCTCTCCTCCTCCTCTCCCTCGGTACTTCTCAGCCTGACTTCTCTGCCACTCTCAAAGTCTGTTACCTTTCATAGGTTAGCTTTCCTGATCTTTCCACCTCTCTTCTCTCCCTCTGTGTCTCCCAACACACACTCTCTCTCTCCTCCCTCTCCGTATTCCCTCATATGTCTCTTTCACTTCATCTCTCTCTATGAACTCTTTCCATCTCACTCCGCCCTCTCTACACCCTTCCGCAGCCTTCACTCATCTCTCTCTCTTCAACTCTCTCTCTGTGTCTCTGTTTATCCCCACTGTTGAGACTGCCGTGGCTAAGCTGGGTGGATAGACTGTGGCTCTCTCAGTTTGCTGTGGCCCTATGTGGGATCATCGCTTGTCAGACTGACAATACTGCAAATAGTGCACAACTGCCAGGTTTGACGACGGATTAACACACACCTGCGTAAATCCTCAACAAAAAGCCTCCCTGGGTCTTGGGAGTCCCTGAGCTAGCTGTCAAACTGAATGCCTGATTACAAGTGATAGAGCAAATGAGGTAGCCAAGTCACGAATGAATAAAAGAAGCAACACAGAAAAATAAACAATAAATATGTCTGGCTCGTTCCTCACTGACGTGGCATCATGCAGTGTTGGCATATACTGTATGCCTTCAATCTGTTTATTTTGTGCTTTTCAAAAAGTGCACGTGGCTGTAGGATCAAGTTTTACAATGACAATTGTTTTTTTCTACCAATGCAGTTGAGGGCAATTGGATCTGGTGGTTATGACCAATGCAAAATTACTTATAAACTTTACTTATAAAGAAACATCCTCTCACTGTCAACTGCGTTTATTTTCAGCAAACTTAACGTGTAAATATTTGTATGAACATAACAAGATTCAACAACTCAGACATAAACTGAACACGTTCCACAGACATGTGACTAACAGAAATTGAATAATGTGTCACTGAACAAAGGTGGGGGGGGGGGGGGGGGGCAAAATCAAAAGTAACAGTCAGTATCTGGTGTGGCCACCAGCTGCATTAAGTACTGCAGTGCATCTCCTCCTCATGGACTGCACCAGAATTGCCAGTTCTTGCTGTGAGCTGTTATCCCACTCTTCCACCAAGGCACCTGCAAGTTCCCGGACATTTCTGAGGGGAATGGCCTTAGCCTTCACCCTCCGATCCAACAGGTCCCAGATGTGCTCAATGGGATTGAGATCCGGGCTCTTCACTGGCCATGGCAGAACACTGACATTCCTGTCTTGCAGGAAATCACGCGCAGAACGGGCAGTATGGCTGGTGGCATTGTCATGCTGGAGGGTCATGTCAGGATGAGCCTGCAGGAAGGGTACCACATGAGGGAGGAGGATGTCTTCCCTGTAACACACAGCATTGAGATTCCCTGCAATAACAACAAGCTCAGTCTGAGGATGCTGTGACACACCGCCCCAGACCATGACGGACCCTCCCCCTACAAATCGATCCCGAGTACAGGCCTCGGTGTAACGCTCATTCCTTCAACGATAAATGCGAATCCGACCATCACCCCTGGTGAGACAAAACCACGACTGGTTAGTGTATAGAGCACTTTTTGCCAGTCCTGTCTGGTCCAGCGACAGTGGGTTTGTGCCCATAGGCGACATTGTTGCCGGTGATGTCTGGTGAGGACCTGCCTTACAACAGGCCTACAAGCCCTCAGTCCAGCCTCTCTCAGCCTATTGAGGACAGTCTGAGCACTGATGGAGGTATTGTGCATTCCTGGTGTAACTCGGGCAGTTGTTGTTGCCATCCTGTACCTGTCCTGCAGGTGTTGTTACACGTGGTCTTCCACTGCGAGGACGATCAGCTGTCCGTCCTGTCTCCCTGTAGCGCTGTCTTAGGTGTCTCACAGTACGGACATTGCAATTTATTGCCCTGGCCACATCTGCAGTCCTCATGCCTCCTTGCAGCATGCCTAAGACACGTTTACGAAGATGAGCAGGGACCCTGGGCATCTTTCTTTGGTGTTTTTCAGAGTCAGTAGAAAGGCCTCTTTAGTGTCCTAAGTTTTCATAACTGTGACCTTAATTGCCTACCGTCTGTAATCTGTTAGTGTCTTAAAGACCTTTCCACAGGTGCATGTTCGTTAATTGTTTATGGTTCATTGATCAAGCATGGGAAACAGTGTTTAAACCCCTTACAATGAAGATCTGTGAAGTTATTTGGATTTTTACGAATTATCTTTGAAAGACAGGGTCCTGAAAAAAGGACGTTTCATTTTTTTGCTGAGTTTAAATTCACATCTCATTTTGATATCACTATAGCAGAGGTGGGATCACATGTGGTGATTTTGCAGTCATGGATCTTAGAATTTACTCATTAAACTTAATATTTCATATTACCAGATTGGGGAAAAGCCACCATTACCAAATATATTAATCAAAATAATCTCTCCACCAAACCCAACAGCATGTAATTGAAGAGGAGCATCTTTGGCACTCTGTGGAATTTCTCATATTTAATTATTCAAGTGCTTGCATCGTCTCGAAGTAAAACAACATGAACATAGCTTTGCGTTAAATGCACTATAAACAATGTTGCTAAGACAAGTCATCCAGGTTGGTTGCCACATTACCTTGGCAGGCAGTTCTGTCATGTTCTGGTAGTAAACAATGCAGCATTTCTTCCAATTAATGCCAGTGCTGCTAAACACTGCATAATTGTCTTACATTCATGCCAATGTTAACAATAGCTTCACTGTATCATATTATCTACAATTTCATATTGTAATATGATGTAATTATGATGTATCTTGCACATAGTTTGAATATCTGCAAGTCGTTTTCATATACATATATTTTTGTACAGTTGTTGACCTCTAGCATAGGTAAATCAATCTGTGGTCTTTCTTGTTCTGAGTACATTGTGTATTATATAATCATCACAGGGGTTAATGGGATTCATTTTTCTAAAATCATGCTTGATGACTGAAAAGGTTGTCCGGAAGAAATATTCTACATTTCATGGTGATAGGCTAAATGTAATCATACTCTGAGAGAATATGGCATACTCAGGAATTCAATTTTCTGGTCGTTAAAAAGCAATCCACAAAAAGGCAACACTAATCAAAAACTCTAGGATAATTTCGAAGCTTTGAGAATCCGATTGAATATTTAAGTGTTGGGCTGTTGCCGGAGTCATGTGAGAGTTGATAGGGAAAACCAATTTTCTGAGCCTGTCCAGTCGAGAGGTTGTCTGTAACTTGTGGAAAACCATCGGTGTTACTTTTACACCAATTTATATTCATATTGCTCACAGAGGCCATAACTCTCTGAAACCTGACCAAACCTCTCAAAGAGATCTACCATATGCTGTGTTAAAACCCAGGAATCTCCAACTCCATGTACATGGGAAGCTAGTGGGTGTGCAGGATTTTGTTTCAACCCTGCACTACTACAGCTGTTTCAAACAATCAACCCACTAGGCACCCCACGTCATTTCAACATGGATAATTGGGTAATATTTGGTTGCATCGTCGATCAATTAGATTACATATTCACCAACTCACTCAAAAAGACAGCCAAAGTTTGCTGAATTACAAATGTCTATCACCGTGCTTTCCATCAAGCACAGGAAAATTCTAATTGGAATAAACTGTCAGATATTTTGTTTATTATACAACAGATTAATGTGTTATCACCGTGTTTTATCTAATAGAAGAACCAAATGACATGGATTACAGTTAAATAATAAGGCAAGAGGCAGTAATAATGAGGCAGCAACAATGAATTACATATTTTCATTACAACTTCATTTTGACAAGTAAATTCATATGATTTCATTCTTCCGCCAGAAGATATTGTACAGTCCGGACCAAAATATTTGTTTGTGTTATTTTGGTCATGTTGCTACAGATGCGACCCAGTCGTTAATTATTTTTGCATAGTTGCTATGCAAAAGAAATGGTGGTCCGTTCTAAATAAAATCCAAGCAACAGTAGAAATTAGTGGACATTTTCTAAAGATCGTCAACATTTTTATCGGTTCAACGGGGTGGATTTTTCTTGTGTCGAACTTTCTATATTGCGCCAAATGATGAGGAAAACGCTGTTTTTAAAATAAATCATGATTGCCAAATTATTTTGAAGTTATGCGGGGCACGTGATGTCACCGCATAACTATAAAGCTCCACTCTACATTTAATTATAAATGTCTTCTGCTTGCAAAGTATTTTTTTAAACTATAGCCGTGGCAATACGTTGGCACATGGAAATTATTAGAATATGGCAACTAATTTGTCAATTATTACATTCTATCCATGCTGCTTTCGCAGACTACCTGAGATATGAAACAGATAGGTGGGAGGGCATAGAGCACGGTTTCCCAAACGTGCTCCATTTTGTTTTTTGCCCTAGCACTACACAGCTGATTCAAATAATCAACTAATCATGAAGCTTTGAATCAGCTGTGTAGTGTTAGGGCAAAAACTTATTTTCTTATTTTCAATGACGGCCTAGGAACAGTGGGTTAACTGCCTTGTTCATCGGCAGAACGACAGATTTTTACCTTGTCAGCTCGAGGATTCAATCTTGCAACCTTTCGGTTACTAGTCCAACGCTCTAACCACTAAGCTACCTGAACCTTTATATTAATACATAAGAAGAAATGTATAAGTACATTGAATTCAAAACGTAGCCATGGCTGTGTTAATCATTTTAAGGTTGAATGTTACAAGAATACAACTAAATCAAACTTTAAATCCTTTAAATCAAACTTTAAACCAATAACTTCGATTATTGGATGAGATGGAGACGTGATTCCAACCTACCTGGTTAAATAAAGGTGAAATAAATAAATTTGTAGGCAAACTGGAATTAAAGGTAGACTATGTCAGTGGCACAGATGAAACCATCCAAGCAGTGTTGATATTTGTTTGTGTTGACAACCAAACACAATTCAATATCACTAGGCTTATTGTATTGTCTACTTTTTGTTGATTTCTGTATTGAATTGAAACAATAGCTGTTGATGAATTTGCAAATGTTAAATAGTCTTAAAGAGCATCATTGATGATATATGACTGATAAAGTATGGGTACATTTCATTTGCTCTGTTAAACCTACCCCTTGGAATGACTTCAATAGCAACACTGAATATATTTAGTTTTTAAGTGTACAGTGGCTTTCGAAAGAATTCAACCCCCTTGACATTTTTCCTATTTTATATGCCTTACAACCTGGAATAAAAAAATTGATTTTTGGGGGGGTTGTATCATTTGATTTACACACTACCACCTTGAAGATGCAAAATATTTTTTGGGGTGAAACAAACAAGAAATAAGACAAAAAAAACAGGACTTGATAACTATTCACCCCACCCAAAGTCAATACTTTGTCGAGCCACCTTTTGCAGCAATTACAGCTGCAAGTCTCTTAGGGTATGTCTCTATAAGCTTGGCACATCTAGCCACTGGGATTTTTGCCCATTCTTCAAGGCAAAACTGCTCCAGCTCCTTCAAGTTGGATGGGTTCCGCTGTTGTACAGCAATCTTTGTCATACCACAGATTCTCAATTGGATTGAGATCTTGGGCTTTGCCATTCCAAGACATTTAAATGTTTCCCCTTCAGCCAATCGAGTGTTGCTTTAGCAGTATGCTTAGGGTCATTGTCCTGCTGGAAGGCGAACCTCCGTCCCAGTCTCAAATCTCTGGAAGACTGAAACAGGTTTCCCCTCAAGAATTTCGCTGTATTTAGCGCCATCCATCATTCCTTCAATTCTGACCAGTTTCCCATTTCCTGCCGATGAAAAACATCCCCACAACTTGATGCTGCCACCACCATGCTTCACTGTGGGGATGGTATTCTCGGGGTGATGAGAGGTATTGGGTTTGTGCCAGAAATAGCATTTTCCTTGATGGCCAAAAAGCTCAATTTTAGTCTCTTCTGACTAGAGTACCGACTTCCATATTTTTGGGGAGTCTCCCACATGCCTTTTGGCAAACACCAAATATGTTTGCTTATTTTTTTCTTTAAGCAATGGCTTTTTCCTGGCCACTCTTCCGTAAAGCCCAGCTCTGTGGAGTGTACGGCTTAAAGTGGTCCTATGGACAAATACTCCAATCTCCGCTGTGGAGCTTTGCAGCTCCTTCAGGGTTATCTTTGGTCTCTTTGTTGCCTCTCTGATTAATGCCCTCCTTGCCTGGTCTGTGAGTTTTGGTGAGTGGCGCTCTCTTGGCAGGTTTGTTGTGGTGCCATATTCTTTCCATTTTTTTATAATTGATTTAATGGTGCTCTGTGGAATGTTCAAAGTTTCTGATATTTTTTTATAACCCAACCCTGATCTGTACTTCTCCACAACTTTGTCCCTGACCTGTTTGGAGAGCTCCGTGGTCTTCATGGTGCCGCTTGCTTGGTGGTGTCCCTTGCTTAGTGGTGTTGCAGACTTTGGGGCTTTTCAGAACAGGTGTATATATACTGAGATCATGTGACATTTATATTACACACCGGTGGACTTTATTTAACTAATTATGTGACTTCTGAAGGTAATTGGTTGCACCAGATCTTATTTAGGGGCTTCATAGCAAAGGAGGTGAATACATATGCACGCACCAGTTTTACGTTGTTTTTAAACAAACACTTGAAATAAGTTGTTTTTTCCATTTAACTTCACCAATTTAAACTATTTTGCATATGTCCATTAAATCCAAATAAAAATCAATTTAAATTACAGGTTGTAATGCACAAAATAGGAAAACGCCAAGGGGGATGAATACTTTTGCAAGGAACTGTAGATCTCTCAAAAAAAATATTACATTTTATTTATTTGACTAGGTAGGTCAGTTGAGAACAAGTTCTCATTTACAACTGGTGAAGATAAAGCAAAGCAGTGCAACACAAACACAGAGTTACACATGGGATAAACAAACGTACAGTCAATAACACAAAAGAAAAATCAATATACAGTGTGTGCAAAGGTAGTAGGATTAGGGAGGTAAGGCAATAAATAGGCCATTGTGGTGAAATAATTACAATTTTGCAATAACACTGGAGTGGTAGATGTGCAGAAGATGAATGTGCAAGTAGAGATACTGTGGTGCAAAGGAGCAAAAAAAAAAAACATTATGGGGATGAGGCTATTTACACAGGTGCAATGATCGGTAAGCTTCGCGGACAGCTGATGCTCAAAGTTAGTGAGGGAGATATAAGACTATAGCTTCAGTGATATTTGCAATTCGTTCCAGTCATTGTCAGCAGAGAACTGGAAGGAAAGGCGGTCAAAAGAGGAGTTGGCTTTGGGGATGACCAGTGAAATATACCTGCTGGAGCGCGTGCTATGGGTGGGTTTTGCTATGGTGACCAGTGAACTGAGATAAGGCGGGGCTTTACCTAGCAAAGACTTAGATGGCCTGGAGCCTGTGGGTTTGGCGACAAATATGAAGCGGGAGCCAGCCAACGAGAGCATGCAGGTCGCAGTGGTGGGTAGTATATGGGGCTGTGGTGACAAAACTGATGGCACTGTGATAGACTACATCCAATTTGCTGAGTAGAGTGTTGGAGGCTATTTTGTAAATGACATCGCCGAAGTCAAGGATCGTTAGAATAGTCAGTTTTACGAGGGTATGTTTGGCAGCATGAGTGAAGGATGCTTTGTGTCACGTTCCTGACCTTATTTCCCTTGTTTTGTATTTATTTAGTATGGTCAGGGCGTGAGTTGGGGTGGGCAGTCTATGTTATTTGTTTCTATGTTTAGGTTTGTTCCTTTGGCCTAATATGGTTCTAAATCAGAGACAGGTGTTTGTCATTGTCTCTGATTGGGAGCCATATTAAGGTAGGCTGTTTTCACTGGTTGTTTGTGGGTGATTGTTGCTGTGTCTGTGTTTGTTCGCCACGCGGTACTGTTTCGTTCGCTTGTTCCTGTTCGTGCGTTCATGTTTTATATGTTCTCAAGTTCAGGTCTGTTCACGTCGTTTATTGTTTTGTAATTTGTTCAAGTGTTTTTTCGTCTTCGTTTAATAAACGATAGTATGTATTCAAACCACGCTGCGCTTTGGTCCGATCCTTGCTCCACCTCAGACGAGGAGGAAGACGAACGTTACACTTTGTTGCGAAATAGGAAGTTGATTCTAGATTAAATTTTGGATTGGAGATGCTTAATGTGAATCTAACCAGACACCTAGGTATTTGTAGTTGTCATTCAATCATTCTCAATCATTCTTAAGATTTTACATTGGTAATAGTCAGTGACAAACAACTGCCCAGCATATAGTTTTTTTTCTGACAGTGGATATATCGTTCAAGATGTGATGTTGTTTTAAATGTACAAATTCAACATATTTTATACAAGGTTTGTCTATGTTGAAATTTGGTTACCATGATGAAATAATGCTGTGGTTTAAATGTCACCCTCAAAATAACAGTTTGCGTTGTACTGTTTTCAAATCCAACGTATTTTTCACGTAGATTCAATGTCGCAATACGCTGACAAATTACGTTGAAACAATGTTGATTCAACCAGTTTGTGTCCAATGAAGTAATAATGGTCTGCAATCTGGACCACAAAAAGTCGAAACAGGTGTGTTAGTGCTTGGCTGAAACAAAAGCCTGCAAGCCAGAACCTCTCTAGGACCGAAGCTGTGCATCTCTGCCCCAGACATTATCCTAGTGTTTACTTCTGCCGGGTTATGGATGGGTGGGACACTGTGTTTCACCAATTAACATGCCGTACGCTACCCACTCTCTGCAGAATTAGGATTTGAGTGCTTTAAATCTAACAATTCATTTGTTCAGTCAGCTTTTAAATTTACATCAAAGGTTAAAGCCAGATATCAAAAGTCAACCGTTTTAATAGCTTAATTAGTTATATACTCTTTCTCTATCTGCGATGCTGCAATTCTAATCATCAAAGCGTTATTTGAATGAGTCAATTCATGCAAAACGCAAATCAAGTGTAGGTCAAATCTTCATCCTTTTCACTGTAACAATCCATGGCAAAAAAATACTCAAAACCATGTGGCTTAGAAGCCTCCTTTTTTTCTGAGGAATAAAGGCTATTTTATTCAAATGAGGCCCAGTAAAAAAAAGGCTAATATATTCAGTGTTTAAATTCTTCAGTAGTGTTTTTCCCTCTGCTCCTTAGTGTGCTGGAGAATAGTAAGTTGGCCTGGGCTAACCTTACAGTGGAGGGTAACCAAACAACATCAGCATTCAATACACAGGGATTCCCAAACAGAATAGGCTTAGAGAGAGCACAGAGGAGTATACAGCATAACTATGTGTGTGTGCGCGTGTGTATATTCGCACCATGCATGTGCCGTGCACGTGCTGTGTGCGCCCTTGAAAGAATCCTGGTTGGGGTATAAGGAATCTCTAACAGAACAAGAAAACCACATTAGGAAACCCACAAGGCCATCCATTTCCCTACAGCCCCTGTATCACACGCCTGATGACTTCAACCAATTAACATTGAATAACATTAACGTTTCCTCAACCGCCACTGGGCGAAAAGTGTCCATATCAGGGGATACTTTTGATACTCCAGAAAACACAGACCATTTCCAATGCATATTTTTAGTTTTGTGGATATCAACCATATTCTGAATAAAGTTCTGAATTTTCTTCATGTTGACAAATACTGTCTGTATACATCACATATGTTTTCTCAGCACATTCAAGATATGAAGCTATATTGATTCCAGATAATTCCTTAATAATTCATTCCTTAATAATTCCAGATAATTCCTTTCAATTTGTGATTCCTTTCAATCACAAATCATTTTTGAATTTCCCTCTGAATAGCAAGAAGAATCACATATTTTCTGCTGGGGAGTTCCAACTGTAATTTTTTTATTTGGTCGAACTGACAACTGGAGAAACAAAGTAGTGAAAAGCTGTTCAGAAAATAACTGAAAGAAGTTAACGTTAGAGTAAGAAGCTACACTGTAAACCCGAACAGTACTATTCAATAATTGGATTAAGTTCTGTAAACATAATATATGTGAAAACGTTGTAGTAACATAACTGTGTAAGGTTCCCATAACACGCACCTGACTTTTGTTTTCGTGAGACTGGTATTTTTTTATTCAGATGAAATGTATCGGAGTGTTTATGTAAAAAGGACTTCTGATGATAGATTGACAGGCACAAATATCTGTCAAGTTTGACCTTGATTATGTCTGACGTCATATACAGTACGTCAACATTCAAAGGCATGCATGTAGCATTTCAAAATCTTTCCAACATGGAGGACGGTCGCCGCGACAGTGGATAATTTCTTGATGGTAAAAATGTATTCATGATTATTAACTGTATCGTGCGTGTATGATTTGTCAAACTTCGAATGGATATCAGTCAAGCTAGCAATCTGGTTAACTGGCAAGTGGCAGGCAGGGCTAACGTCAGCTAGTTAACTAGGCGCCAGGTAGGTTAGCTGGCTAAAGCTAGCTAGCTAATGTTAGATAGTATGATTTGTAAATGCCGGTAGTGGGAAAGTAACGTTAGGTAGCGTTGATGATACATAGGGTTCACACGGTAAGTTAATTACTTTGCTTCAAAGGATAACGGTAGCTATACATTTTAATGTTTGAGCATCATTTGTGTGGTAGCGTTTCTTTGGAGAATATATCAATTGTCAAGATCTCTATCCCTATCCGAATTGTAAAACGCTCCAAACACGTTAGCTAGCTAGTTAACTTACCAACGCGCTGTAAAAAAGTGTTGATGGATAACATTAACTAGCTAATGTAAATTCACCCCATTCCGTACAAATGTGCGCAACCACGACATTCAAACGAGGCTGCAAAGAAAACTAATGGGACTGTAGCGACTGTGTTGACTTCAAAATCAGGGGTGTGAACTAGGTTTCTATTCAAGCGTTGATCGACATGGTAATAGCTCTATAGTATTGGAGAAAAGTTGAAAAAACTGACCCTCCGTTACATCGTGATGTGTCATGCCGTAACGTACAGCATGCATAAAGCAACTATTTCTGTCTTACAATCTCTCTCCACCAGATGTAGCACTTCTCTCATCATTTAAAAACAAGAAATGGACAGTGACGGGGTAAGGGGGATACCTAGTCATTTTTTGCGTCATCACTACAAGCATCATGACTCTCAAAGCCGCTGTACACTTCTGAAGATCACTTTAGCACCGCTCTAAAAACCCGATTCAAATTCGACACAAACCTTCAAATAGGTATGTAATGACACATTATATAAACTGTTTATAGTGTTTTATTAACATTTTAGAGGCGATAAGGTGATAAGTTGGACAGATCGAGTGAAAAAAAGCCATTTTGCCACACACATCTCTCCTTCTCACTACCACGCATTAGTTTCGCTTCCCCACCCGCCATTTTATAAAAGACCCGGCGGAGCTCGAATCATGCAGAAATGGGCAAATTGATTATGTTGGAAAGTGGAGAAATTGTGCTTTACAATGGTATTGACATTACAGTTGATCTGGAAGTATTACGTTTTTTTGGGCGCTAAAATAAGGTCAATTGTACGGACCAAGGCAATGTACAAAAGTGAGTGAGTTTACATGAGTTGCTTAAACATAAGGATTTGGGCATCATATGTGCTAAAAATGTTTCCTGGTTATGTGCCACTATCTTGGCTTGCTAGCTACGCTACTTGTCTAGCTTGCTAGCTACGCTACTTGTCTAGCTTGCTAGCTACGCTACTTGTCTAGCTTGCTAGCTACGCTACTTGTCTAGCTTGCTAGCTAGCTACCTCATTTGGCGCATGTCTGTAATTGCTGAGTGCAACGTGACAGGTGCCCAAAATGGCACAGCCTAAGCTTGATTCAATGGCATGCTGCCTAATTACAAGGCAGTATTTAGATTTTTGAAAGTTAAACAAATTCTGAATTAGATATGTACATATGCTTATTTTTTTACTTTAATATTTGGCTAGGGTGTGAACCATAAATCTAAATTTATGAATATAATTTTCTGTAATTCTCTGAATGAACAGTAGCAGACCTACATACTTTGAAATAAAGACTAGTTTCCAACCCATATAATGTTACCACTACAAATTGTAATACTAATTATTTAGTGACACTTTTTCCCCATTTTGGTAGGTCACAGCCTTATTATAAAATTCATAAAACATTTTTTTTCTCTCATCAATCTACACACAATACCCCATAATCACAAAACAAAAACATTTTTGACATTTTTGCTAATTTATTTAAAAAAATGATATTACATTTACAGAAGTATTCAGACTCTTTACTCAGCACTTTGTTGAAGCACCTTTGACAACGATTACAGCCTTGAGTCTTCTTGGGTATGACGCTACAAGCTCTGCACACCTGTATTTGGGGAGATTCTCCCATTCTTCTCTGCAGATCCGATGGGGAGCGTCGCTGCACAGCTATATTCAGGTCTCTCCAGAGATTGGCTTCATGTCCGGGCTTTGGCTGGACCACTCAAGGACATTCAAAGACTTGTCCCGAAGCCACTCCTGCGTTGTCTTGGCTGTGTGCTTAGGGTTGTTGTCCTGTTAGAAGGTGAACCTTCACCCCAGTCTGAGGTCCTGAGTGCTCTGGAGCAGGTTTACATCAAGGATCTCTCCATATTTTGTTCTGTTAATCTTTCCCTCGATCCTGACTAGTCTCCCAGTCCCTGCCGCTGAAAAACATCCCCACAGCATGATGTTGCCAGCAACATGCTTCACCGTAGGGATGGTGCCAGGTTTCCTCCAGACGTGACGCTTGGCATTCAGGCCAAAGAAACCAATATTGATTTCATCAGACCAGAGAACATTGTTTCTCATGGTCTGAGAGTCTTTAGGTGCCTTTTGGCAAACTCCAAGCGGGTTCTCATGTGTCTTTTACTGAGGAGTGGCTGCTGTCTGGCCACTATACCATAAAGCCCTGATTGGTGTAGTGCTGCAGACATATTTGTCCTAGTGGAAGGTTCTCCGATCTCCACAGAGGAACTATTGAGCTCTGTCAGAGTGACCATCCGACTCTTGGGTCACCTCCCTGACCAAGGCCCTTCTCCCCCGATTGCTCAGTTTGGCCAGCTCTAGGAAGAGTCTTGGTGGTTCCAAACTTATTCCATTTAAGAATGATGGAGGCCACTGTGTTCTTGTGGACCTTCAATGCTGCAGACATGTTTTGGTGCCCATCCCCTGATCTGTGCCTCAACACAATCCTATCTCGGATCTCTACAGACAATTCCTTCAACCCCATTTCTTGGGTTTTGCTCTGACATGCACTGTCAACTGTGGGACCTTATATAGACAGGTGTGTGCCTTTCCAAATCATGTCCAATCAACTGAATTTACCACAGGTGGACTCCAATCAAGCTGTAGAAACATTTTAAGGACGATCAATGGAAACAGGATGAACCTCAATTTCAAGTCTCATAGCAAAGGGTCTGAATACTTATGTAAATAGAGTATTTCTATTTTTTTTTTTTTTTTTTTACATTTATGCCTTGTTTTGCCATTATGGGGTATTGTGTGTAGGTTGATCAAATTAAATATTTTAATCCATTTTGGAATAAGGCTGTAATGTAACAAAATGTGGAAAAAGGGGTCTGAATACTTTCTGAATTCACTGTATATAGATCAAGATAAACCCTTATATTGACCTTTTTTGCCCAGTGCGCATCACACCAACTGTGACACTCACATTCCCTCCAATCACAATGAAATATTATTCTCCCCCGCTATATTCAACCAATCTGGAAGGCTAAAACACAAAGTTGAAGTACCTACAGTGCCTTGCAAAACTATTCAGACCCCTTGGCGTTTTTCCTATTTTGTTGAATTACAACCTGTAATTTAAATAGACTTTGAATTGGATTTAATGTAATGAACTTACACAAAATAGTTTAAAGTGATGAAGTGAAATTGAAAGAAATTACTTAAAGTCCACCTGTGTGCAATCTAAGTGTCACATGATCTGTCCATGATCTCAGTATATATACACCTGTTCTGAAAGGCCCCAGAGTCTGCAACACCACCAAGCAAGCGGCACCATGAAGACTAAGGAGCTCTCCAAACAGGTCAGGGCCAAAGTTGGGCTTTACGGAAGAGTGGCCAAAAAAAAGCCTTTGCTTAAAGGAAAAAAAATCTAACACGTTTAGTGTTTGCCAAAAGGCATGTGGGAGACTCCCTAAACATATGTAAGAAGGTACTCTGGTCATACGAGACTAAAATTTAGCTTTTTGTCCATCAAGGAAAACGCCAATTCTGGCACAAACCCAAACACCTCTCATCACCCCGAGAATACCATCCCCACAGTGAAGCATGGTGGTGGCAGTATCAAGCTGTCGGGATGTTTTTCATCGGCAGGGACTGGTAAACTGGTCAGAATTTAAGGAATGATGGATGGCGCTAAATACAGGGAAATTCTTGAGGGGAAACCTGTTTTAGTCTTCCAGAGATGTAAGACTTGGCCCTCAGCATACTGCCAAAGCAACACTTGAATGGTTTACGGGGAAACATTTAAATGTCTTGGAATGGCCTAGTCAAAGCCCAGACCTCAATCCAATTGAGAATCTGTGTTATGACAAAGATTGGTGTAGATCAGCGTAACCCACGCAGCTGAAGGAGCTGGAGCAGTTTTGCCTTGAAGAATGGGCAAAAATCCCAATGGCTAGATGTGCCAAGCTTATAGAGACATACCCCAAGAGACTGGCAGCTGTAATTGCTGCAAAAGGTGACTCTACAATGTATTGACTTTGGGGGGGGTGAATAGTTTGGCATGCTCAAGTTCTGTTTTTTGTCTTATTTCTTGTTTGTTTCACACACAAAAAAATATTTTTCACCTTCAAAGTGGTATGCATGTTGTGTAAATTAAATGATACAAAAATATAAACATATCATGCAAAAAAGTCATATTTTACTGGGTTACAGTTACATATTTAAAGAAATCAGTCAATTTAAATAAATAAATTAGGCAATAATCTATGGATTTCACATCACTGGGAATACAGATATGCCTCTGTTTGTCTCAGATACTGTACCTTAAAAAAAGTAGGAGCATGGATCAGAAAACCAGTCAGTATCTGGTGTGACAGATCTTTTCTTTTTTTTGGGGGGGGGGGTTATTAGGACCCTCCTTAGCTGTTGCGAAAGCAGCAATTACTCTTCCTGTGGTTCATATGAAACATGGGGGCCTCCCAACTGGTGCAGCGGGGTGTCACTACAGCCTTGGGTTCAATCCCAGGATGTGTCACATCCGCCGTGACCTGGAAACCAATGGGACGGTGCACAATTGGCCCAGCGTTGTCCGGGTTAGGGGAGGGTTTGGCCAGCCGGTATTTCCTTGTCTCATCATGCTCTAGCAATTCCTTGTGGTGGGCCGGGCGCCTGCAAGTGGACTTTGGTCGTCAGTTGGACCGTATTTTCTCCATATCCGCAGCAGAACTCCAAGGTGAACAGCCTCTGGCATGTTAGAACAATGTAGGTAAGGCAAGTCGGCAAGTCAGATCCGTAACTTCGGGATAAGGATTGGCTCTAAGGGCAGGGTCGGTCAGGCTGGGGGGCGAAGCGGGGGTGCGCAGCGGGGCTCGAGCCACGGCTGGGGGAGCAGTCGCTCCATCGCCCTCCTCTCGCCACCATTGGAAAGTTCATTGTTCGGCCTGTCTCGAGGGCTCTCATGTGGGGTTCGGTGTCCGCCGGTGGGCCGGTGGGAGGTTGGGTCCGGCGGTGTGTGACTCTGGAAGCGTGCTGGGCCCTTTTCACTGATCTCCCTTGCTACGGTGCTCGCCAGCACCGTTCACGTAGGGTCTCTGGCCGGCACCTAGCAGCCGACTGAGAACTCGTGCGGACCAGGGGAATCCGACTGTTTAATTAAAACAAAGCATCACGAAGGCCCGAGGTGGATGTTGACACAATGTGATTTCTGCCCAGTGTCAAAGTGAAGAAATTCAATGAAGCACGGGTAAACGGCGGGAGTAACTATGACTCTCTTAAGGAGACCTTAGCTCAGGATGATAGTAAAACAGGCAATAAGATACACTAAAAGAAAGGCAACACATATATAACTGTAAAAAACGATTGCAGGTCGGAGGACCATCAAGCAAGAGCAGGTTGGAGGGCCATCAAGCTAAACAGGCCTATGAGACAGGACCATACCCTCTAGAGTTTGTAAAGAGAGGAGCGATAACGTATGATAACCTAACAGTGAGAACCGCACCTATTCATCTAAAAAGTGTGTCCCATGTTGCGGGGACTCTGGGGGTAATAATTACCCTCATGGTGACTAGCAGTGCGGTTTGGCAGGGTCGCGTTTCGGAGGGCGGATGGCTCTCGACGATCGCCTCTCCCGAGTCCGTAAGGGAGTTGCAGCAATGGACAAGACTGTAATTACCAATTGGATACCACGAAATTGGAGATAATAAGGGGTAAAACATGACATAATACAGAACATGAAAAGACAAGAACAGCTCAAGGACAGAACTACATCAATTTTTTCAAAAGGCACACATATTAATACATACACTATCTAGGTCAAATAGGGGAGAGGTGTTGTGCCGTGAGGTGTTGCTTCATCTGTTTTTTGAAACCAGGTTTGCTTTTCATTTGAGCAATATGAGATGGAATGGCATTTCATGCAATAATGGCTCTACATACAGTGGGGCAAAAAAGTATTTAGTCAGCCACCAATTGTGCAAGTTCTCCCACTTAAAAAGATGAGAGGCCTGTAATTTTCATCATAAGTACACTTCAACTATGACAGACATAATTAGCATTTTTTCCCCAGAAAATCACATTGTAGGATTTTTAATGAATTTATTTGCAAATTATGGTGGAAAATAAGTATTTGGTCACCTACAAACAAGCAAGATTTCTGGCTCTCACAGACCTGTAACTTCTTCTTTAAGAGGCTCCTCTGTCCTCCACTCGTTACCTGTATTAATGGCACCTGTTTGAACTTGTTATCAGTATAAAAGACACCTGTCCACAACCTCAAACAGTCACACTCCAAACTCCACTATGGCCAAGACCAAAGAACTGTCAAAGGACACCAGAAATAAAATTGTAGACCTACACCAGGCTGGGAAGACATAATCTGCAATAGGTAAGCAGCTTGGTTTGAAGAAATCAACTGTGGGAGCATTTATTAGGAAATGGAAGACATACAAGACCACTGATAATCTCCCTCGATCTGGGGCTCCACGCAAGATCTCACCCCGTGGGGTCAAAATGATCACAAGAACGGTGAGCAAAAATCCCCGAACCACACGGGGGGACTTCGTGAATGACCTGCAGAGAGCTGGGACCAAAGTAACAAAGCCTACCATCAGTAACACACTACGCCGCCAGGGACTCAAATCCTGCAGTGCCAGACGTGTCCCCCTGCTTAAGCCAGTACATGTCCAGGCCCGTCTGAAGTTTGCTAGAGAGCATTTGGATGATCCAGAAGAAGATTGGGAGAATGTCATATGGTCAGATGAAACCAAAATATAACTTTTTGGTAAAAACGTAACTCGTCGTGTTTGGAGGACAAAGAATGCTGAGTTGCATCCAAAGAACACCATACCTACTGTGAAGCATGGGGGTGGAAACATCATGCTTTGGGGCTGTTTTTCTGCAAAGGGACCAGGACGACTGATCCGTGTAAAGGAAAGAATGAATGGGGCCATGTATCGTGAGATTTTGAGTGAAAACCTCCTTCCATCAGCAAGGGCATTGAAGATGAAATGTGGCTGGGTCTTTCAGCATGACAATGATCCCAAACACACCGCCCGGGCAACGAAGGAGTGGCTTCGTAAGAAGCATTTCAAGGTCCTGGAGTGGCCTAGCCAGTCTCCATATCTCAACCCCATAGAAAATCTTTGGAGGGAGTTGAAAGTCCGTGTTGCCCAGCAACAGCCCCAAAACATCACTGCTCTAGAGGAGATCTCCATGGAGGAATGGGCCAAAATACCAGCAACAGTGTGTGAAAACCTTGTGAAGACTTACAGAAAACGTTTGACCTCTGTCATTGCCAACAAAGGGTATATAACAAAGTATTGAGATAAACTTTTGTTATTGACCAAATACTTATTTTCCACCATAATTTGCAAATAAATTCATTAAAAATCCTACAATGTGATTTTCTGGGGTTTTTTCTCGCATTTTGTCTGTCATAGTTGAAGTGTACCTATGATGAAAATTACAGGCCTCTCTCATCTTTTTAAGTGGGAGAACTTGCACAATTGGTGGCTGACTAAATACTTTTTTGCCCCACTGTAATACTGTAAGCTTTCTTGAAATTGATCTGGATTCTGGGACTGTGAAAAGACCACTGGTGGCATGTCTGGTGGGGTAAGGGTGTGGTCAGAGCTGTGTGTAAGTTGACTATGCAAACAATTTGGGATTTCCAACACATTGTTTATTATTTTAAAAAAGTGATGCAGTCAGTCTCACCTCAACTCTTAGCAATGAGAGACTGGCATGCATAGTATTGATATTAGTTCTCTGAATACAATGAAGAGCAAGACGTGCCGCTCTGTTCTGTGTCAGCTGCAACTTAACTAGGTGTTTCCTTGCAGCACTCGACCACGCGACTGGACAATAATCAAGATAAGACAAAACTAGAGCCTGCAGGACTTGCTTTTTGGAGTGTGGTGTCAAAAAAGCAGAGCTTTTTTCGTACAGACTAACCTCTCTCCATCTTTACAACCATATAATCTATATGTTTTGACCATGACAGTTTACAGTCTAAGGCACAGGTGTCAAACTCATTCCACGGGGGGCCGAGTGTCTGCGGGTTTTCGCTCCTCCCTTGTACTTGATTAGTGAATTAACATCACTAATTAGTTAGGAACTCCCCACACCTGGTTGTCTAGGGCTTTATTGAAAGGAAAAACCAAAAACCTGCAGACACTAGGCCCTCCGTGGAATGAGTTTGAAACCCCTGGTCTAAGGTAACACCAAGTAATTTAGTCTCCACAACTTGTTCAACAGCCACACCATTCATTACCAGATTCAGCTGAGGTCTAGAACTTACAGAATGATTTACACCAAATACAATGTTCTTAGTTTTAGAGACGTTCCGGACCAGTTTATTACTGGCCACCCATTCCAAAACAGACTGCCACTCTTTGTTAAGGGTTTCAGTGACTTCATTAGCTGTGGTTGCTGATGCGTATATGGTTGAATCATCAGCATAAATGGACACACATCTCCTTTGCATAGAGTTGATTAGGCTGTGTAATGTTGTCCCACTCCTCTTCCCACCAATATCCAAAGTTCCTGGATATTGGTGGGAACTGGAACACGCTGTCTTACACATCGATCCAGAGCATTCCAAACATGCTCAATGGGTGACATGTCTGGTGAGTATGCAGGTCATGGAAGAACTGGGGACCTTTTCAGCTTCCAGGAAATGTGTACAGATCCTTGTGACATGGGGCCGCACATTATCATGCTGAAACACGAGGGGATGGCGGAGGATGAATGGCATGACAATGGGCCTCAGGATCTCGTCACGGTATCTCTGTGCATTCAAATTGCCTTCGATAAAATGTAATTGTGTTTGTTGTCCGTAGCTTATGCCTGCCCATACCATAACCCCACTGCCACCATGGGGCAGACTGTTGACAACATTAACATCAGCAAACCGTTTGCCCATACGACGCCATACATGCTGTCTGCCATCTGCCCAGTACAGTTGAAACTGGGATTCATCCGTGAAGAGCACACTTCTCCAGTGTGCCAGTGGCCATCAAAGGTGAGCATTTGCCCACTTAAGTCAGTTACGACGCCGAACTGCAGTCAGATCAAGACCCTGGTGAGGAAGATGAGCACGCAGATGAGCTTCCCTGAGATGGTTTCTGACAGTTTGTGCAAAGATTATTTGGTTATGCAAACCCAGAGTTTCATCAGCTGTCTGGGTGGCTTGTCTCAGACAATCCCGCAGGTGAAGAAGCCGGATGTGGAGGTCCTGGGCTGGCGTGGTTACACCTGGTCTGCAGTGGTGAGGCCGGTTGGACGTACTGCCAAATTCTCTAAAACTATGGGCTCTAAAACAAACATTAAATTATCTGGCAACAACTCTGGTGGACATTCCTGCAGTCAGCAAGCCAATTGCACACTCCCTCAAAACTCGAGACATCTGTGGCATTGTGCTGTGTGACAAAACTGCACTTTGGAGCAGACTTTTAATGTCCCCAGCACAAGGTACACCTGCGTAATGATCATGCTGTTTAATCAGCTTCTTGATATGCCACACCTGTCAGGTGGATGGATTATTTTAGCAAAGGATAAATGCTCACTAACAGGGATGTAATAAAATCTGTGGACAAAGTCTGAGAGAAATAAGCTTTTTGTGCGTATGGAGCATTTCTGGGATATTTCTATCAGCTCATTAAAAATGGGACCAACACTTTACATGTTGCGTTTATATTTTTGTTCAGCATAGAAACCATAGAGTAGAACCTTCAGGGTTTATAATTCACTCCTCCATGTAATCTCAATTGGACCGTGCCATATGACTTTATCCCCAGCCCCCATTATAAAAGCAGTAGTGATATGTGCATTTTGTCCCTATGATCATTAGTACAACTAATGAGACTAGCAGATTTCCCTATCCCCTTGTATCCTTCCATTCAGCTCCTTGCTCCATTCCCTCCATTCCCTGCTCAGTCAACTGATTCACCCTCTCCATCTCCGCAAGCGCTTCCGGTTTTGCCCGTTTCGGCAAAATGACTTGCAGCTAATTCGGATCGACTTGATGAATTCAAACAACTCAAACCCTGGCAGTTTAATAAGGGCAAGCCGTAATGAAAAAAAAAAAGAAAAGCAGCAGAATTTATATTCTACCGACCCACTCTCCCTCTTCTCCTCTTCCTCTCTCTCTCCTCGGGAATGGCTCCTTGTCGTTTTTAGGCCGGGAGGGAACTGCCCCCAGTCATTATCCCGCTTGGCAATTACAGTGAACGTACGGCGAACGATGCCTCATATAGTCTCGTCACCGCGCGCTGACGACGGGGTGAAAAACAGGGGTGTTTACCCAGGGTAAATATGCACGTTCCGGGCCGGTGAAGGTTTGATGGTTGTGCGGGAGTGGCGGTGGGATCTGATATACGTCCGGATCCAGCGAAAGGGCTGATCAAGGTTGCCTCCATCACTCACTCGGCTAATCTTTTCCGCCCACGTGAAAAACAAATGACGCTCGCAAGAAGCAGCTATAGCTGGGCCCCGACTGCCTGTCTATCTTACATCTTTATCCTGCTCGGTAATGTTGAGTTATTCAGACTTTCTGTTTTAGGGCACCATGGCATCTTGAGACGTCTGACACGCGATTGATATACAGTCGATTGATGAATGCAATGGTGTGGGCCTGTTGTGACAATGTGCACTAAAATGGGGCATGGATATCACCAGCAGAGTTCACTTACCCAAATTGCACTTATTAGGAGTCAACTGTGAAGTATATTGAGACATTTCAGTTGCCTGCCCCAAAAAATCAGAAGATCATTTCAACGCCAAGGGCCAGTATATTTTAATGTGTGATGTTAGCTCTAAAAGAACAATGAAAGCAGACCAGGTCAAGAGAAAAAGTAGGACATAACAGACTTTATTGATACACTGTACAACAAAAAAGCCCTGTACAAGACTGAACGACTAAATATTTTTGGTCACGGCGCACTTTATTGGTTTATGTATACGGTATCTACCTAAACCTGTAACACCTTAGACTAAGGATGAATATAGTATGAACCTTGCCGAGTAAGAACTACCTCGAGCCAAATGAGTTCCAAACTAATCCTAGAGAGCAAAAACACGCAGCAGTCTTCAATTAAATTAGCGAGGCTATTTTACACCAATCCAATATTTATTCCTGTACTTTCCAACTTAACCTCTTGGGATGTGGCCTGGGAGGCCTCCAAAAGCCTCAGGCTACATCATATTCCTTAAGTTGTCAATGGATGTAGAGGAGCCAGGTACATACACACAGATGCCGGATTCACACTATAGGCCTGACCCTAACCGTACTGTGTTGGCTCTGATATCATCTTTTCTGGTGAATGCGTAAGCAGGACAGCCCAGTACAGATTGGCTCAGTTTGGCCCTATAGTGTGAATAAGGCAAGCATGCGTCCTATGCTCAACAGTGCAGGCCTCTTGTAACGCGCCGCAGTCCTCGTCCTTGGAGGGTGTCACCTCAAGCAGCAGGGGTACTGTGCATTCAGGCCGTTATTACCGCAAACAGGGTATCGATCCCACCTGGAGGATTGGTGCAAGTCAGCAACTTTATCAATGGCAAGGAGGAGAGGTAGAAAAAAATGAAATTGCATTTTGATGATGGATGCACCTGTCGGACGGAGAGAAAGACAAATGCAAACAACATCAGAGGCTAGAAATCTTCCCTTGAACGTCAATAATAATCGCCTCCGGATTCGACGCTGCTAATGTTATTTATTGCAATAAAATGCAATGACAATACAAACAAAAACCATATTTTTACACAATGCAGATTAAAACATATTGCAGAACTCTTACTAAGTCACTTTTCCGATGTAGCTTCACAGTGCTTTAGTACAATCAAAAAGCCTATCCGCTTACACACTATAAGACTGAACACATTGCAGCACTCTTACTAATTCATACACTTTTTCTATGTATCCTCACAGTATTTTAGTCCAGCCTTGCTAAGTGAGGCCCTAGTGATCGAACGTAGTTCCCTCGAGTCTATATAGATCAGAGCAGAATAAGAGCGGATAGTGGACTAGGCCTGAACAGAACGACGTACATCCTGGCCCTTTCTCCTTTACACTGAGACAGCTAATGAGATCCCTGAGAGCTCCTTCATAATGGAAGATCTGAGAGGCCAATTGTCCATCACTAATAATCATATGATAATCACTGCTCTGCAAAAAACGACTGCACCGAGGACCTGGGGTCCCTTCATTAATTTTCCCTTCAAAGTCCTTTCTCCTTTATCCACCGGAGGAGGATGAGAGAGAGAGAAAGAGAGAGGTTGAAAAGGGGAGAAAATGAGAAAAGGAAGGGCAAAAGAGTCAAAGTTAGAGAGAGAGACGGAGCACTAGAGTGCAAGGCGACAATCTCCTGCCTTTAAGCAAGTGATTAATAGGAGGCCCAAATAAAAACACAACAATAAATGCCATGCATAAATAAATGATGAACTATAACAGTTGGCAGTTTTGTTTGATGCAGAGAAGGGGAATAGGAGCGTGAGGAATATGATAGATAGAAAGATGGAGGGGTGGTGGTGGTGGTGAAGGGGGGGGTTCACTAATGTAGCTTTAATGTAGCCGCTATCAAACGGGTCATTCATCATAATGCCGTGGCTCTTCATTTGCAACACAATATGGCTGCCGCAGTGCGTTGGAGGAGACTAGCGTATTAGCGGTAGCATTAGCGTTAGTACACCACTGTTCTTTACCAATCTAAGGCAGGAGGAGGAGGTTGGATGGTGCTAATGGGAGCTAAATTGATTTGAGCCTAAATCACAGTGTGTATAGAAATTAGGTGGACAGTGGGGGGAAAGGGAGAGTCAGAACATATCATAATGGGCTCTGTCTTGGGGTGTTAAAAAGAAGGAGTTCACTTACTTAGGCTACGCCAGGCAGGCTCACTTAAAGAGGAAAACAGAGAGAGTTGGAGGAGGTTGAGGGTGGGAGGTGTGACACTGGCCATCAACAGCTAGGTGGGGCAATGTCATAACAGTGTTATGAGACTCTGGCCAATGTTATCCTCAAACGGCTGGTGTAGTGTGGGTGCCAACTTTGGTTCCAGCCCAGCAGCAACACTACTGATTTAATTAATATCACATTATAGACGTTGATAAGTTGAATCTGCGCCCACAGTCACGTCGGCCCTTTGCAGGAAAGACTGGCCAGTGGCCTACCCTGCTCTTAAATTACTGATGGGAAGAGAGCGATTACCATTCTACCACATAACTGAATATCACTATGGGTTTAAAAATGTATTATTATATGTCAAGGACTAAGACTCTGAGGTGTGTTAATATTCCGTTGTCATGGTCACAGAAACTGGCCACATGATTGGATTATTAAAGTATCTACAGGGGGCAAAGGTGAGATGTCCGTTAGAGATGGCTCTGTCTACTGCTTTATTCCACACACACACACACACAGAACAGGTAAGCACTCACTTAATGAAAGTCTGGGAGTCTGGGAGTGGTTTGAGTGGGGAACAGAAAACACAAAATTAGCTGTTATTGGTAGAGAGGTTTGGAACTCTCTTTCTTATTGGTCCCCCAGTTAGGGGGAGTGATGAGCTCTACAGCAGTCTCACAACTCAATCACTGGTTGAAAACTGTTTTCTGCCTCTCCCAAAAGATAGAATTTGTAGATAATTGGCCCTCTTTCTGGGTCTCACCCATAAACAGGACCAAGCCTGGCCTGCTGAGGAGTGACGGACTCCATCCTAGCTGGAGGGGTGCTCTCATCTTATCTGCCAACATAGACAGGGCTCTAACTCCTCTAGCTCCACAATGACAAAGGGTGCAGGCCAGGCAGCAGGCTTTTAGCCAGCCTGCCAGCTTAGTGGAGTCTGCCACTAGCACAGTCAGTGTAGTCAGCTCAGCTATCCCCATTGAGACCGTGTCTGTGCCTCGACCTAGGTTGGGCAAAACTAAACATGGCGGTGTTCGACTTAGCAATCTCACTAGGATAAAGACCTCCTCCATTCCTGCAATTAATGAAAGAGATCGTGATACCTCACATCTCAAAATAGGGCTACTTAATGTTAGATCCCTCACTTCAAAGGCAGTTATAGTCAATGAACTAATCACTGATCATAATCTTGATGTGATTGGCCTGACTGAAACATGGCTTAAGCCTGATGAATTTACTGTGTTAAATGAGGCCTCACCTCCTGGTTACACTAGTGACCATATCCCCCGTGATTCCCGCAAAGGCGGAGGTGTTGCTAACATTTACGATAGCAAAATTTACAACAACAAAAAAATGACGTTTTCGCCTTTTGATCTTCTAGTCATGAAATCTATGCAGCCTACTCAATCACTTTTTATAGCTACTGTTTACAGGCCTCCTGGGCCATATACAGCATTCCTCACTGAGTTCCCTGAATTCCTACCGGACCTTGTAGTCATAGCAGATAATATTCTCATTTTTGGTGATTTTAATATTCACATGGAAAAGTCCACAGACCCACTCCAAAAGGCTTTCGGAGCCATCATTGACTCAGTGGGTTTTGTCCAATATGTCTCTGGACCTACTCACTGTCACAGTCATACTCTGGACCTAGTTTTGTCCCATGGAATAAATGTTGTGGATCTTAATGTTTTTCCTCATAATCCTGGACTATCGGACCACCATTTTATTACGTATGCAATCGCAAATAATCTGTTCAGACCCCAACCAAGGATCATCAAAAGTTGTGCTATAAATTCTCAGACAACACAAAGATTCCTTGATGCCCTTCCAGATTCCCTCTCCCTACCCAAGGACGTCAGAGGACAAAAATCAGTTAACCACCTAACTGAGGAACTCAATTTAACCTTGCGCAATACCCTAGATGCAGTTGCACCCCTAAAAACATTTGTCATAAGAAACTAGCTCCCTGGTATACAGAAAATACCCGAGCTCTGAAGCAAGCTTCCAGAAAACTGGAACGGAAATGGCGCCACACCAAACTGGAAGTCTTCCGACTAGCTTGGAAAGACAGTACCGTTCAGTATCGAAGAGCCCTCACTGCTGCTCGATCATCCTATTTTTCAACTTAATTGAGGAAAATAAGAACAATCCGAAATTTATTTTTGATACTGTCGCAAAGCTAACTAAAAAGCAGCATTCCCCAAGTGAGGATGGCTTTCACTTCAGCAGTAATAAATTCATGAACTTCTTTGAGGAAAAGATCATGATAATTAGAAAGCAAATTACGGACTCCTCTTTAAATCTGCGTATTCCTCCAAAGCTCAGTTGTCCTGAGTCTGCACAACTCTGCCAGGCCCTAGGATCAAGGGATGCACTCAAGTGTTTTAGTACTATATCTCTTGACACAGTGATGAAAATAATCATTGCCTCTAAACCTTCAAGCTGCATACTGGACCCTATTCCAACTAAAACTACTGAAAGAGCTGCTTCCTGTGCTTGGCCCTCCTATGTTGAACATAATAAACGGCTCTCTATCCACCGGATGTGTACCAAACTCACTAAAAGTGGCAGTAATAAAGCCTCTCTTGAAAAAGCCAAACCTTGACCCAGAAAATATAAAAAACTATCGGCCTATATCGAATCTTCCATTCCTCTCAAAAGTTTTGAAAAGTTGTTGTGCAGCAACTCACTGCCTTCCTGAAGACAAACAATGTATACGAAATGCTTCAGTCTAGTTTTAGACCCCATCATAGCAATGAGACTGCACTTGTGAAGGTGGTAAATTACCTTAATGGCGTCAGACCGAGGCTCTGCATCTGTCCTCGTGCTCCTAGACCTTAGTGCTGCCTTTGATACCATCGATCACCACAATCTTTTGGAGAGATTTAAACCTAAATTGGTCTACACGGAAAAGTTCTGGCCTGGTTTAGATCTTATCTGTCGGAAAGATATCAGTTTGTCTCTGTGAATGGTTTGTCCTCTGACAAATCAACTGTAATTTTCGGTGTTCGTCAAGGTTCCGTTTTCGGACCACTATTGTTTTCACTATATATTTTACCTCTTGGGGATGTCATTCGAAAACATAATCTTAACTTTCACTGCTATGCGGATGACACACAGCTGTACATTTCAATGAAACATAGGTGAAGCCCCAAAATTGCCCTCGCTAGGAGCCTGTGTTTCAGACATAAGGAAGTGGATGGCTGCAAACTTTCTACTTTACTTTTAAACTCAGACAAAACCGAGATGCTTGTTCTAGGTCCCAAGAAACAAAGAGATCTTCTGTTGAATCTGACCATACTTTGTCAATCATCAATGATGCTATGTAGGCCTATATAGCATTTATAGTCATCAACAGCAAATGTTTGAATTCCACCCAGAATAAAAAATAATTGACAATAGAATAGTCCTAGGGTTTCAAGCCTGGTTGAATTCAAATTAAATTATATTTAATAATATTGAATTGTGTTTGGTTGTCAACACAACCAAATATCAACATTTGAAGGAGATGTATGGTCTGCTTGGATAGTTCCATTTGTGCCACTGACTTAGTCTGGCTTTAATTCCAGTCTGTCTACAAATACAAAACGAATTTGGTGGATCTCCATCTCAATTAAATCAAATCCCATGTTATTTACAGTGCATTTAAAGTTTGATTTGATTTTGTCCTATTCTATTGAGTTGGAGATGTGAATCTAATATTTCAATAATAAAACACATGTCTTTTACTACTAGGACTGACGTTGCTGATAAATGATAAAACGATTGCGATGTATTGTCTCAAATTAAATCAAATTTCATTGGTCACAGACATATTTAGCAGATGTTACTGTGGTTGTAGCGAAATGCTGGTGTTCCTAGCTCCAACAGTGCAGTAATATCTAACGATTAACAACAATACACACACATCTAAAAGTAAAGAATGGAATTACGAAATATATAAATGTTAGGACGAGCAATATCGCAGTGGCATTGACTAAAATACAGTAGAATACAGTATATACATATACAATTAGTAAAACAGTATGTAAACATTATTAAAGTGACTAGTGTTCCATTATTAAAGTGACCAGTGATTCCATGTCTATGTAGATAGGAGAGCAGCCTCTAAAATGCAGGGTTGAGTAACCGGGTGGTAGCTGGCTAGTGATGGCTATTTAACAGTCTGATGGCCTTCAGATAGAAGCTGTTTTTCAGTCTCCCGGTGGCATCTTTGATGCACCTGTACTGACCTCGCCTTCTGGGTGATAGCGGGGTGAACAGACCATTCATGATGTCTATGATGACATAACTCACCTAGCTATCTTAAGATGAATGCACTAATTGTAAGTCGATCTGGATAAGAGTGTCTACTAAGTTACTAAAATGTAAATGTAAACTTAACCAAAAATCAGACATTGTTTTTCCATTGGAATTTGGTTGTGCTTTTAGATGGTTGAAAGCATAGTGATTGTGTGAATATAGGTTGTAATCTCATTGACAAATGTCTCAACAAATATTACACAATTATCCACGTTGAAATGAGGTTGTGTGCCCAGTGGGATTGTATTTCATTTTGTGCCATCATTATTGCCCAGTGGGGATTTTTAATGCATTGGGTCTATTCAGAGCAGCCATTACAGATGAACAGTGAGTGTGAGCTTCAGTCCACATGGACCCTTATTGATGGGTCAATAAGAAGGAGTGTGTGTGTGTGTGTGTGTGTGTGTGTGTGTGTGTGTGTGTGTGTGTGTGTGTGTGTGAGAGAGAGGGAGGAGGCAGAAAAAAAGAAGAGAAGATAAAAGGGTTGGTCACGCGTTCAACTGGACCACTGGACCGTGACTGAGTGGCACTGGGGAGGCTCACCACCGCAAATAGAGATCACTCAGATCTCGCCCCGAACCAGGCCAGACCCTCTAACATGCAGAATGCACAGATTAATGTCTAAACACAAACAAAAAACATCACAATACATAATTTTAGATCATATTACAATGCACAGATGGTTTGGAGAGCAAACAAAAACACAGAGACATTCAATATGTGCAAAACATACACACAAACCACAGGGGGCGTAGAGTATAACACAGAAAACACACTCACACACACAGTATAACACTGTCCCTTCAGCATCTTGTTTCGCTGCACCACTCTCTGTCCTACTGTGTGAGTGTCTTTCCATCATTTGCACGTAGGCATCTTCTATGGCGTTGCATCCTAAATGAACATAAGTGAGCATCCTTAATTGACCAGCTCGTTAGCCCAAGTGATAATTGGCCATGGACCATCAGCCTCTGGGATGAAAACGAGGTAGCACACTCCAGTCTCGTTAGTTTGGGCTGGGCCATTACACCCTGGTGTGTGTGTGTACTTCAATACATTACTTTATGAGGTGTGCCAGAATCTAAATGAACCATAGAAAAGCTGGTATGCTACATTTTGATTAGCAACATTCCATGAAGTTTGAGAACTTTTCTGTCACACAAAGTCATTAGGTGGAAACTGTATTGCCATTACCCTCTGACCTTAACATAAGTGTGCGTTGTGTGTCATGTTGTATCTGTCTAGCAGTGGCAAGAGAGTCGTAATTTTAATTAGAGTGCTATGTGTGTGTGTAAGCCTCCATTTACACAGGCAGCCCAATTCTGACCTATTTTCCACTAATTGGTCTTTGACCAATCACATCAGCTATTTTCACATGAGCTCTTTTTCAGAGCTGATCTGATTGGTCAAAAAAAACTATTAGTGAACTCAGCCTTAAAGGTGGCAAGTGTTTCACACCTCTGCAAGCCTATTAGTAACATGTGCTGTATGTATGCTGTTGAATACCGCTGTAGGTACCATTCAATATTGCATATTGAATTCCTGAGAGAGAGACAGAAAAATATGTTTGTGTGTGTGTTTGTAAAGACAAAATAGAGAGAGAGAAAGAAAGAGCAGAGAACAAGAAATAGGAGAGAGAAAGACTTTTGACTTTTTGTCTAATGATGCATCGCCATTTCATTAAAACCACAACACCACCCTCCCACCCCACCCCACTATAAAAAACAAAAATCCCCTGTGCTGTATACTCACATTGCCCTCTACCCCACGATACAAAACATCACACATCCCAATAACCAAAACCCCACCACTTCTACAACATCACACATCCCAATAACCAAAACCTCACCACTTCTACTACCGTATATCCAACCCACCCAGCTATACAGACGGCCTCCCCGACACACCATATCTCCTGAAACATCTCTACACTTTTCATAATGTGATGAAACTCAAATTACACCCTAAAGCGCAGAGACCATCCCATTAAATAATAGTAAAGGGTCTGTTACCTTTGACCATGTTTCTCCTTGCTAGTCAAAAGGCGAACTTTGCCTGAGCGAACAGAAAATTCAACAACACACATTTAGCCTTTTCTTTATTCGAATACATGTACCCCATTATAAACATCCCGACATTAAACTCCACCCGGCCCGGAGTGGCGCAGGTCGAAGGCACGGCATCATAGTGCTAGAGGCTTCACTACAGACCCTGGTTCAATTCCAGGCTGTATCACAAACGGACGTGATTGGGAGTCCCACAGGGCGGCACACAATTGGCCGAGCGTTGCTGGGGTAGGCCGTCATTGTAAATAAGAATTTGTTCTTAACTGACTTGCCTAGTTAAATTACACAACCTCTCACACAGACATTCCAACAGAGACATGAATGGCATTAACCTGGCGCACACAGAAAACACATGATGCACAGTTTCACTCATGACACAGAAAGGACACCCCTGTCTGACTCCCAGGTTGACCTGTGCCAACCAGCTATTAGTGGCCAGGGCTCTATGTAGAACCCTCCACTGGAGGTCCCCTGACGTCTTTGGTACTGGGAGTTTATAGAGTCCCCTCCATCTAAAACCCACCGTACCCCCTGCCACTGATGTGCCTTCACTCCTGTTAGGCTCCTAATGTTCCTCACCTTAATGCAGAGGTTGAAGAGTGTTTACCTCCCACCCCCCCAAACACTCCTAAGCTCAGGGTGTTAAAGTCCAACAAGTCCTCCATACCCCCTTGCCAGTTCCAAGTCTCTGCCGTCACCTGTAGTGGCGGAAACATTGGTGTCTCCTCCCCTTTTGGACGCTCAAACACCACCACCCCCCCCCCCCCCCCCCCCCCCTTACTGGTTCAGACAGTGCCTCCTGGATCTCCCCAGGAATCTCTCTAGCAGCCTAAGAGATTTTAGTCCTGTTTGTTGTGCCAGGACTTCAGGAGTTTTCCACCCCTCCTCCCCCATGAGCCACAGGTCACCCAACCTTAGTAAACCCTCTGCCAACAGTTGCTTCTGCAGGGTGACCAATTGAAGTGGAAGATAGGCTCCTCCCACACCCACAGCACAGGCCCCACACCCCCTTCTCGTGTGTGCCTTAACCTCACTAGGGTATGTGGGACGGTAGCGTCAACAGCCAGTGAAACTGCAGGGCGCCAAATTCAAAACAAAAGAAATCCTTTAATTTAAATTCCTCAAACATACAAGTATTTTACACCATTTTAAAGATACAGTTGTTGTAAATCCAGCCAAAGTGTCCGATTTTCAAAAAGGTTTTACGACGAAAGCACATCTAACGATTATGTTAGGTTAGAGCCAAGTCACAGAAAAAGACATTTTTCCAGCCAAAGAGAGGAATAAAAAAAAGCAGAAAGAGATAAAATTAATCACTAACCTTTGATGATCTTCATCAAATGACACTCATAGGACTTCATGTGACACAATACATGTATGTTTTGTTCGGTAAAATTCATATTTATATCCAAAAGTCTGAGTTTAGGCGGGACGCTCCTGTCTCACTTGGCAAAAAGCCAGAGAAAATGCAGAGCGCCAAATTCAAATTAATTACTATAAAAATCAAACTTTCCTTAAATCACACATGAAAGATACCAAATTAAAGCTACACTGGTTGTGAATCCAGCCAACATGTCAGAATTCAAATAGGCTTTTCGGCGAAAGCAAACAATGTTATTATCTGAGGATAGCACCATTGTAAACAAAGAAAGAGAAGCATATTTCAAAACGCAGAAATAAAAATATAATTCATGCCTTACCTTTGATGAGCTTCTGTTGTTGGCACTCCAATATGTCCCATAAACATCACAAATGGTCCTTTTGTTCGATTAATTCTGTCGATATATATCCAAAATGTCCATTTATTTGGCGCGTTTGATCCAGAAAAACACCGGTTCCAAATTGTGAAACGTCACTACAAAATATCTCAAAGGTTACCTGTAAACTTTGCCAAGAAATGTCAAACTACTTTGTAATACAACTTTAGGTATTTTTTCTCATAAATAATCAATAAAATTGAAGACGGGATGATCTGTGTTCAATACAGGACTAAAAGAAACTGTAGTTAGCCTTCTGGTCATGCGCCTCTAAAACAGGACACAACAAGTGACCCTGATTAAAGATGGCCGTACTTCTTCATTACACAAAGGAATAACCTCAACCAATTTCTAAAGACTGTTGACATCCAGTGGAAGCGGTAGGAATTGCAAGAAGGTCCCTTAGAAATCTGGTTTCCCAATGAAATTTCATTAAAAAGAGTGACCTCAAAACAAAACAAAATCTGAATGGTTTGTCCTCGGGGTTTTGCCTGCTAAATAAGTTCAGTTATACTCACAGACATGATTCAAACAGTTTTAGAAACTTCAGAGTGTTTTCTATCCAGATCTACTAATAATATGCATATCTTATCTCCTGGGGATGAGTAGCTGGCAGTTTAATTTGGGCATGCTTTTCATCCAAAATTCCGAATGCTGCCCCCTACCCAGGAGAAGTTAACAGCTGCCAGGCTCTCAGCACAGCAGATTAAAAATCAGAGAGACCTGCTGTACTCAGGCTCTCCAACGTCATGTGGAATAGCTGCCGGTCCAACCCTAATCCGCCAGCTCTCCTCTGCAGCGCGCAAGCTGGTTCCCTCCAGCTGACATCAGTATGGTACAGCAGTCTCTGCGCCGCCTTTAGTATGAATGCAGCCACCCTGCTCTCCAGTTCCACCAGACCCTGTAAGCTGGCTGTCCTCAGCCCCCCCCCTGAACAGTACTGCCGCCCTCAACCAATGATGGCCTGACCAGGAAAAATCCACCAGCTTGCTTTGCAGGTCTGCGAGCAAACCGGCGGGGGGGGGGGGGGGGGCGATGCCACAGGGGCGATGCCGCCAGGTTGTTGATTATCAGCACCCTCCCTCTATATAACACTTGGGACAGGAGCCACCTCCACCTGGCCAGTCATGAAAACCACTGCCTGTGACAGCCCCTCCCAGTCCTTCCTGACCCACCTCTCCGAGCCCACGTACACCTCTTAAAATGTTAAACTCTTCACAACCGCACTGCAAATCCCCTGGAAGCAGAGGGGGGGCCCCTATCACTCCATGCCCCACATAACAGAGCTTTGCTCTTGCCCCAGTTCACCTTAGCTGAAGAAGCTCCCCAGTGCACCTTCCGAATAGTCTCTAGTGCCTGCATATCCTGCCCATCCCTGACCATCACAGAAGTGTCATCAGCATACTCCCTGCAGTCTCCTACATAGGAGGCCCAAAAAAGGCTCAATGGCAATTGTATATAACAGCCCCGATAGAAGGCATCCTTGCCTAATGCCCCACCTCACCCAGGCTGGCCTACTGAGCCCCCGTTCCACCTTGACCATACATGATGCCCCAGCATGCAACATCTTCACACAAGCCAAAAACCTTTCCCCAAACTCAAACACAGACATCACATTAAATAGATATTCATGGTCCACTCTATCGAAAGCCTTCTCTTAGTCTAAAGAGACCAGTATAAAGTTCACATTAGAAACTCTCAACAAGTCCAACATGTCCCTGATTAAGAACAAGTTGTCTGTGATTGAGCATCCCGGTACACAATACGTCTGGTCCTTGTGTACTATAGAGTCCAGATGGGACTTCAGTCTGATAGCAAGGACCTTGGCAAATATCTTGTAGTCTACACAGAGCAATGCCACAGGCCTCCAGTTCTTAAGTTCACACAAGTCCCCTTTTTGGGCAGGAATGTCAGAGCCGCCCGACGGCAGCTCATTGGCAACTCTCCTACCCCGACGCACTCACACAACATGCAAAAGAAGTCCAGTCAAATTATTCTAATTATTTGGTAAAAGGGCTGTTATGTACTCTTCGCCATCATCTTGGAAGGTCTTACAAAATACTTTTAAACTGGAAGAACTTGTCCCGATTGGTGTTTTAAAATCATTGATAAAGGATTTTGAGGCTGATTCCTTGACCTGTCAATGTTTTTAATTTGCAGTTGTATGATTGTGTAATACTCTTGTGATTTCTATGGTTTTTACTAGATTACCTGTAGATTTTCATGTTGTCTGTCTGTAATAGTGTAATGACTTGGTGCTGCCTATCTTGGCCAGGACGCTGTGGAAAAAGAGATTTCAAATCTCAATGAGCCCTTCATGGTTAAATAAAGGTTAAATACAATTTTTATAAATAATTCCCCAGAATTTTTTATAAACTACACTGGGAGTCCATCGACCCCCGGTGCACGGCCGGGGGATATCTGGGTTACGGCATCTGCCAGTTCATGGGACAACAGAGGAATGTCCATTTTATCCCTCAGTGGCAGAGAGAGCTTAGAGAGTTGTGCAAACAAAACCTGAGCACACATAGGATCACACAGTTCTGGCCTATACAACTCAGTATTAAACTCCACAGTCCACTCCCGCATCTCCCCCACCACAGAGGTCACCCGCCTATCCGACAGCCGTGGACAATGCATACCCTTGGCTTCACCGCTCTGTCTTTCCAAACCAAAGAAGAACGAGCTGGGAGCATCCATCTCTTTGAGCATGGAGAACCTAGCTCTTACCACTGCTCCCTTTGCTTTAAGCTGGAAAAAAATGCCAAGGTCCTTATGTAATTCAGCTAAATTAGCCTGGAGGCCTACATTGCCTTGCCCCAGCAGCTCTACCACCAATTCACTGATACTACGCTTGAGTTCCCCAATACTCTCCTCGCCTCTGAGGATGAGAGAGCTGTATACTATTGACAGAAAAGCAGAATTTGGAATTTTCTCACACCCCACCATTGACTCAGATACTCCTCTCTTCGCTGCCTCCAAATTTCCCGAAAAGTCTGGAAACCTGAGCAAAAAGTGGCATCTTGTAAGAGCTTTACATTAAACTTCCAAAGGGATGCCTGCCGAGGCCCTGGTGAAATAGACAGCCGAGTCATGGTTATGTGGTGATCTGAAAACCCACGGGAGAATGGTAGCGCCCAACAGCCTATTGCTCTGATTCCTGGACATGTAAAACCGATCTAGTTTGGCTGCACTCACCCTAGACCCCAAAGACCTTCACCCATGTATACTGGCTCGTATTGGGATGTCTAGTTCTCCAAACATCCACTAGGTCAAACTGCTTAATGATGTTCCTTAACACCCCTACTGAGTCTGAATGAGGCTCCTCCCCATTTTTGTTGTTGTTGCTAAATCCATCGTACAGTTCCAATCCCCGCCGACCACCAGCATCTCTTCAGGCGCTACCTGAGAGAGTTCCTGTCTAAAATACCCAAACAGACGCCCCCTCTCGCCCCCTGCGTTAGGCGCATACACATTTATAAGGACAAAACCCCAGTTGTTAATTTCTGCTTTTACAACAAGCAGTTTACCCTTACACACCTCCTTTTGAGGAGCATTGTTTTACAGCCAAACCAGGTGCAAAAAAGACCACCACCCCTGCACTAACATTTGTTCCATGGCTCAGCACACCCTTTCCACCAGAGCCCCCAATCGTCTTCATTCACCACATCACTATGCGTCTCCTGCAGAAACAACACCTGTACTTTTTTTGTTTGTTTTACATATTCACCCAACAGACTCCTCTTTCCTGCATCTCTTGTCCCATTTATATTAAGCGAGCCTACCCGATGAGTCTCCATAGGAAGTGGGAGAAAAGCCAGCAAAGAAAGAGACCAATAGCAAAGCTCAAAAAGCCTCAGTGCCAGAAAAAAATAATCTAAACAGCATCTGAAGGTAGACCTGTGGTTGTGACCCACTTCCTCAACCTAAAACGTTTCCTGCTTGAGAGGACACCATGTCCCTCATTTTTCATACCGTGTTGTACTGATCTTACAAACTTTCCCAGATCGCAAAAAAAAGCTTCAAGATGAACCTTTTTCCCTTTAGTCTCATTCAGGAACCTTGACAGTTCCCTCACCGTGTACTTTGACCCCTCTGCCTGACTGGACCGATTGAGGAGGAGTCTGAAAAGAACGCCTCCTCACCATCCTCTTCCTCAGACTCACCTTCCTCCTCATCTCCATCGCCCATCCTGAACACCTGCCCTTTCTCACTAGTCGGGGCCTTCCAGCCAGCACCAGGAAAAAAGGTTCCTTAGTGATTTTGACTACACAAGCATCGCCCCTCCCACCTTCTCCTCCTTTTTCGTCTTCCGCTTGACACCCTCCTCCACCTCCCCTAGTCGCTTGCCCTTCCCCACTATACTCTACTCATCCACTAGCATAACCTGACTAGGCCCAGCCTCAGCTACACCACACAACCATCCATAACATGACTAGACCCAGCCTCAGCTACACCACCATTTCTAGCATGACTAGGCCCAGTCTCATCTACACCACCATCTATAGCATGACTAGGCCCAGCCTCTGCTGACTGAGTCTCATGGCTCCCTGCACGTTGACCTCGATGTCCCCCACTGGCGCTTGTACCCTCACCTTGGTTACGGCATTTGTGAGCACGCAAAGCTCTTATGCCCCAAATCCCCACACTCAAAGCACCGTAGAGTGTCTGTGCTGGCAAACCCGACGTAGAGCCCCCCCCCCCATGCCTCACTTTTAACTGTTGCTCATAGTTATTCAGAAACCTTATCACTTTCCTCCGGAACAAAACAACATGCTTAATGGCCTCTGCCTGAAAACCTCCCGACAGTACATGAAAACCACAAGTAAACTTTCCAAACGGACTCAGCTCTTTACAGATTTAATCATCCGTAATAAACAGAGGCAGATTCGCAACTACCACCCTAGTCGCTTACAAATATTCCACTAGCAATCAGCCTACCCACCAAATTTAGCATGTTCATGAAAACCATCACAGCTTTGATCATTCTGGATGTGGAATGTATAAATTCAGCACCTACCTGTTCGCTGACCACGAGCAGAACCTCCTCCACCTTAACTCCAATCTCAGGAACACACCTGAATCCATGGCGTAACGACAGTGCCTCCTCCACGCTAGGCTGCGAAGCCATCGCGCACACCACACGGTTCAAAACCCCAGGAAACTAAAACTCTGTCCTCTTCCTCCCTAACTTTGAAAAAAAACTGTGTACCGCTAAACTAACAGTTCGTTAACCCTCCACCATGAAAAAGACAACTTGAAAGGAAAGAATCAAGAAAATAAGTAAGGACAGAGCCCTCCACATGGCCTCTCAACTAGATAGAGAGAATGGGGTTCTTGGCGGTAGCGACATAGGTGGTGACAGAGGCCTTAAGCCTGGCTGACACATGACATGTTTAATCTCGAGCCCTGTCACGTCCCTCCTCCACCCCGTACCACCACATGGATAAAAACGACATTGTGTTGAGAAGAGAGGAATTATCCCAAAACCAGAGGCTCCAACATGTGCTGGATAAAAAAAAAACGAGAGGTTCAAAAGCAGTCATCTTTTCAACCTCAGACCCAGCCGTATCACTGATGCAAAGGCGACCCCAAATCCATTACAAGCCAATTATAGTTATACGATGTACTGGGCATGGGGCAAGAGCTGGCCGCTCGCTCTTGAACTACTGCTTAATCCACAAAGAGGAACCAATAGGGAATGTGAAAATAGAATCCACACTTGAATAACTTTGGATTTAGGCGGATTAATGAACTGCCATGTTCACTGTCAACATGCTGGGGAGCACAAGCCCTTACCAGACTGGCTGTCTCTCAGATACACACATGCATATAGGGACGAGCATGCAGGCACGCATGTATGCGTTTGTGCATGCAAAAACACACACACACAGATGCAAAAAGTAGAGAGAAAGCTAATAGTACTTTCTTACCTATACCAGTGCAAGTTGGTGATGGCAAAGGTCCACAGCACATGGAAGAGAACAGAGGAGATACAAAAGAATTAGGTATGCCCATCTAACTGATAAATCACTGAGATCAATTCCCTTACGAACTTTATTTGACTCTTTGTAAACTGGAAACCACATATCCTGAGGCTGCATTCATTGTAGCTTTAACAAGGCTAATCTGAAAACAAGACTCGCTAAATTCTATCAGCATATCGATTGTGCTACCAGGGCTGGTAAAACCCTAGATCATTGGTGTTCTAACTTCCGCGACGCATATAAGGCCCTCCCCCGCCCTCCTTTTGGAAAAGCTGACCACGACTCCATTTTGTTGCTCCCAGCCTATAGACAGAGACTAAAACAGGAAGCTCCCTAGCTCAGGTCTGTTCAACGCTGATCCGACCAATCTGATTCCACGCTTCAAGATTTCTTTGATCACATGGATTGGGATATGATCCGCACTGCGTCAAACAACAACATTGACGAATACGCCGATTCGGTGAGCGAGTTTATTAGTAAGTGCATCGGCGATGTCGTACCCACAGCAACTATTAAAACATTCCCAAACCAGAAACCGTGGATTGATGGCGGCATTCGCGCGAAACTGAAACCGCAAACCACTGTTTTTAACCAGGGCAAGGTGACCGGAAACATGACCGAATACAAACAGTGTAGGTATTCCCTCCGCAAGGCAATCAAACAAGCTAAGCGTCAGTATAGAGACAAAGTAGAGTCACAATTCAACGGCTCAGACACAAGAGGTATGTGGCAGGGTCTACAGTCAATCACGGATTACAAAAAGAAAACCAGCCCCGTCGCAGACCAGGATGTCTTGCTCCCAGACAGACTAAACAACTTCTTTGCTCGCTTTGAGGACAATACAGTGCCACTGACACGGCCCGCTACCAAAACCTGTGGACTCTCCTTCACTGCAACATTTAAACGTGTTAACCCTCGCAAGACTGCAGAGGGCCACCATTGTTCCTGTTCCCAAGAAAGCTAAGGTAACTGAGCTAAATGACTACCGCCCCGTAGCACTTACTTCCGTCATCATGCAGTACTTTGAAAGACTAGTCGAGGACCATATCACCTCCACCCTACCTGACACCCTAGACCCACTCCAATTTGCTCACCGCCCCAATAGGTCCACAGACGACGCAAACACAACACACTGCCCTAACCCATCCGGACAAGAGGAATACCTATGTGAGAATGCTGTTCATCAACTACAGCTCAGCATTTAACACCATAGTACTATCCAAACTCGTCATCAAGCTCGAGACCCTGTGTCTCGACCCCGCCCTGTGCAACTGGGTACTGGACTTCCTGACGGGCCGCCCCCAGGTGGTGAGGGTAGGTAACAACATCTCCACCCCGCTGATCCTCAACACTGGGGCCCCACAAGGGTGCGTTCTGAGCCCTCTCCTGTACTCCCTGTTCATCCACGACTGCGTGGCCATGCACGCCTCCAACTCAATCATCAAGTTTGCTACAGTGGTAGGCTTGATTACCAACAACGACGAGACGGCCTACAGGGAGGAGGTGAGGGCCCTCGGAGTGTGGGGTCAGGAAAATAACCTCACACTCAAAGTTAACAAAACAAAGGAGATGATCGTGGACTTCAGGAAACAGCAGAGGGAACACCCCCCTATCCACATCGACGGGACAGTAGTGGAGAGGGTAGTACGTTTTAAGTTCCTCGGCGTACACATCACGGACAAACTAAATTGGTCCACCCACAGACAGCGTGGTGAAGAAGGCGCAGCAGCGCCTCTTCAACCTCAGGAGGCTGAAGAAATGTGGCTTGTCACCAACAGCACTCACAAACTTTTACAGATGCACAATCGAGAGCATCCTGTCAGGCTGTATCACCGCCTGGTACGGCAACTGCTCCGCCCACAACCGTAAAGCTCTCCGGGTAGTGAGGTCTGCACAACGCATCACCGGGGGCAAACTACCTGACCTCCAGGACACCTACACCACCCGATGTCACAGGAAGGCCATAAAGATCATCAAGGACAACAACCACCCGAGCCACTGCTTGTTCACCCCGCTATCATCCAGAAGGCGAGGTCAGTACAGGTGCATCAAAGCAGGGACCGAGAGACTGAAAAACAGCTTCTATCTCAAGGCCATCAGAAAACAGCCACTGCCAACATACTGACTCAACTCCAGCCACTTTAATATTGGAAAAATTTATGTAAAAAATGTATCACTAGCCACTTTAAACAATGCCACTTAATATAATGTTTACATACCCTACATTACTCATCTCATATGTATATACTGTATTCTATACCATCTACTGCATCTTGCCTATGCCGTTCTGTACCATCACTCATTCATATATTTTTATGTACATATTCTTCATCCCTTTACACTTGTGTGTATAAGGTAGTTGTTGTGAAATTGCTAGGTTAGATTACTCATTGGTTATTACTGCATTGTCGGAACTAGAAGTACAAGCATTTCGCTACACTCGCATTAACATCTGCTAGCCATGTGTATGTGACAAATAACATTTGATTTGGATTTATTTCTGAGAGAGCTCTGCAATACAATAAAAGCACCATGTCACACCAAACATCAAATACAACATACACATTATGGAAAACATGTTGGGGTATTATCTCTCTGTCTCTCTCACATACATCTCACGTGCAAGGTTAATCTATCACGCACACACACACTACCATCCCTCCGCACCACACAAATACACACTACCCCCCCAACGCACAAACACAGGACGGCCTGCTGCTCCAACATGAGTGAGGAGTCTTAATGAGGTCCCGCCCATCTCTCCTCTCCCAAAATCTCTCTCTGCTTCTCCTCGGGTCTCTCCCTCCCCTCACCATCAAGCTCTCATATGCACCTCCATCTCTCTCTCTCTCTCCCTCTATTTCATTCCCTACACCCACGCACCTCTTCTCCCCCTCTCAATCTCAAAACCCCACCATCTCTCCACTCCTTCCCCACCACCTCCTCTCCTCCCCTTCATCAGTCTCTCCACTCTTCCCCCTCTTAGTCCCCCATCTTTCCTCTCTTCCTCTTCTGGTGGGGTTATAGGGATAGTATGGTTGAGTGAGTGGGCGTGTGTCCAGCCCTCTTGCCCTCTACTGTATCTGTTTTGCCTGTGTGCCTTTCATTTGTAGTACTCCATCTAGCACAGGGAACACAGCCCAGCTTCACTTCAATTATCCTGTCAATCCATCACCACTCCCTAACCGCTAAATAAGGGGGGTTGAGGGTTGTCCATCTGAACGTGTGTGGGACCGAGAGTGTGTGTGTGCAAGTGTGTCTGCCTGTGTGAGTCTGCATGTGTGTGTTTGTGTGTGCTTATATGTGTCTTTGTACGTGTGCAAATGTGTACTTTTGTCCTCATGTCTGTCATCCCTCCAGGCCAAAGTGTGAATTTTACCGTGACATTCAGGGGGCTCTATTTCTTTCACGGGACTTCCTATTTGTGCACGCGCTATTAGGCCCATATATTTTTTTTCATGGGAATAATAGAAAAGACATGTATTTTTACTGTAAAAATGTATTACATTTTATTGTGGCATGAACACAACCAGTCATGAGGTTTTCATCTGATTGTAAAACAAATCACATTAAAAAGTAGGCTACCTGTGCACGTTCGTCCACTCCAAAATAATTCCACCATCTAAACAGTGCACTGTGCACACGCCATATGATGAATGGAAAGATGATCTATTACAAAACACCAAAAAGTGTAATTTACCTTTTTTGTAGAAAGAAAAGTCGGGACACCTGAAAAGGACTTAAATATGGGACGCAAATACAGCTGTCTGTGTCTGTCCTGAGCTCATTGGTGAGGGAAACTGAGGGTCCAGTTGAAACAATGTTACAAGTTCACTAGTGAGAGGAACTTTTCCTCTCTAACAAAGACAACTGGCTGAGGTTCCTCCTTAAATGAAGCTGGATGTGGGCGAGAGTGCAGCATTCTGGCATTGTTTCTCATTTCCAGGAGACAAATGAAACTGCACTCAAGTCAATAAGGCTGCTTTTAGAAGATATGTGAGGGAGGTTGCCGAGGGGAAAGTGTGTATGGATGTGTACTCGCAGTCTTGCACCACCTAGCACAGTCTCATACTTGCAGAGTAATATAATGTAGTCTCACACGGCCTCGCACAGTCTAACACAGTCTAGAATGGTCTAAAAAGGTCAAACATAGTAGAACAAAGTCCAGCACGGCCTCGCACAGCCTAACACAGTGTAACACAGTCTCGCACGGTCTAACACAGTCCAATATAGTCTCAAAGTCTGATAGTCTAATAGAGTCTGACAGTCTAATACAGTGTCACAACAACATTGGTAATTATGGCAGAGGGACTACAGTCAAAACACAAACAGGCCGATCTGTTTGGGTATAAGCATCGAGCTAAAGCCAGATTGATGCATTCATTACTGCGCCAGGGGAGGGGGACCTGAGAGGGAAAAAAGATGACCTCTTCAATCTTGATAAAAGATCATCTAGTTAGAATGAGATGAAGAGATATCTCAGTTACGGGATAACATTCTGTGCGCAAATCGTACATATGCTCTGTCTCAAGCTATTAAAGTTGTAAGAGTTGCTAACTAAAGCAGTAAATTAAGACAAAATGGTGGCACATTTGGCATCGGGGACATTGACTCCACTGGACGGAAGAGTCTCGGAAGTATCGTCCCCCCGGCTGGTATTCGGAGGACGCGTCACTCTTATGTCTTATCACTGAAGTTTTCTGACGTTTCCCTTAGAAAATAAATGAATATGATATATGAGAGCTTTCAGTACTGCTTAGACCGGCAAAATAAGTCAATTAGTTACGGCAGGCGGCAGTCAAATGGAGATTCTTCTACATGACGCTCGTAACGAGGGCTGTCAAGGATAAGCGTTCGACAGCTCGTTAAATTAATCCTCTGGGTCTGCTGCGACAGGAATGAGGCATGTGTATATGTGTGTGTGTGACCTGCTTATGTCCTCCACACCATAGGAAACACTCATCACAGACATCATACACACACGTGCACACACACACACACACACACACACACACACACACAAGTGCATACAGGTACACTCACACGAATGCACAAACAAGCACACATGCACAGGCAATGGGTGAAAAGGGTCCATATTAGGGGATATCTTTACATGACACATTTTGATATCCTACAGCATACAGACCATTTCCAATGCATATTTTGAGTTTTGTAGATTTGCAACATATTCTGACACATTCTGAATCCAGATGTGTCTTTTAAACATATATGATATTGGAATTACTCCGAATATTACACATGGATATTTCCTATGGACTCATTCAATATCCTGAGATATGTGACATCCTATTATCTCTCTTATGTTGACAAATACTGACTGTATTCAACGCATATCTGTGTTTTCTCAGCACATTCAAGATATTAAGCAATATTGATTCCTGATATGGTTCTCTTGGCTGAGGTTCAAATCCGGATCTTGATATGCTTTTTGATATGCTGAAAATAAGGACGATTTATGATGCATTTCATAGTTTTCAGCACATGCTCAGTAATTTGTCAAATGTGAAGTCCATATTTTTCTTCATGCACAAATCATTTTGGGATTCCTTACTGATATCATACATGGTATGGCCGGTTATTGACTCATTACATTGTCCTGATAGGCCTATGTGGAAATCTTATTTTCTCTATATCAATGGTTCCCAAACTTTTTCTATTCCCGTACCCCTTCAAACATTCAACCTCCAGCACCAGGGTCAGCGTACTCTTAAATGGTGTTTTTTTTGCCATCATTGAAAGCCTGCCACACACACTATACGATACATTTATTAAACATAAGAATGAGTGTGAGTTTGTCACAACCCGGCTCGTGGGAAGTGACAAAGAACGCTTATAGGACCAGGGCACAAATAATAAAAATAATAATATATAAAAAATGTTGCTCTTTATTTAGCCATCTTACATATAAAACCTTATTTGTTCATCAAAAATTGTGAATAACTCACCACAGGTTAATGACAAGGGTGTGCTTGAAAGGATGCACATAACTCTGCAATGTTGGGTTGCATTGGAGAGAATGTTCAGGAACCGCTTGTTGCAATTTCGATGAGGCTCAGATATCGGTAAGTGGACTGGAGGCAGGGCATGAAAGGGCTAACGAATCCAGTTGGTTGTGTCATCCGTATACAGTTGAAGTAGGAAGTTTACCTACACCTTAGCCAAATACATTTAAACTCAGTTTTCACAATTCCTAACATTTAATCCTAGTAATTCCCTGTCTTAGGGCAGTTAGGATCACCACTTAATTTAAAGAATGTGAAATGTCAGAATAATAGTAGAGGATGATTGATCTTCCTGTCTGGGTTGGCGCCCCCCAATTGGGTTGTGCCGTGGCGGAGCTCTTTGTGGGCTATACTCGGCCTTGTCTCAGGATGGTAAGTTGGTGGTTGAAGATATCCCTATAGTGGTGTGGGGGCTGTGCTTTGGCAAAGTGGGTGGGGTTATATCCTTCCTGTTTGGCTCTGTCCGGGGGTATCATCGGATGGGGCAACAGTGTCTCCTGACCCCTCCTGTCTCAGCCTCCAGTATTTATGCTGCAGTAGTTTGTGTCGGGGGGCTAGGGTCAGTTTGTTATACCTGGAGTACTTCTCCTGTCTTATCCGGTGTCCTGTGTGAATTTAAGTATGCTCTCTCTAATTCTCTCTTTCTTTCTCTCTCTCGGAGGACCTGAGCCCTCGAACCATGCCTCAGGACTACCTGGCATGATAACTCATTGCTGTCCCCAGTCCACCTGGCCGTGCTGCTGCTCCAGTTTCAACTGTTCTGCCTGCGGCTATGGAACCCTGACCTGTTCACTGGACGTGCTACCTGTCCCAGACCTGCTGTTTTCAGCTCTCTAGAGACCGCAGGAGCGGTAGAGATACTCTTAATGATCGGCTATGAAAAGCCAACTGACATTTACTTCTGAGGTACTGACTTGCTGCACCCTCGACAACTACTGTGATTATTATTATTTGACCATGCTGGTCATTTATGAACATTTGAACATCTTGGCCATGTTCTGTTATAATCTCCACCCGGCACAGCCAGAAGAGGACTGGCCACCCCTCATAGCCTGGTTCCTCTCTAGATTTCTTCCTAGGTTTTGGCCTTTCATGGGAGTTTTTCCTAGCCACCGTGCTTCTACACCTGCATTGCTTGCTGTTTGGGGTTTTAGGCTGGGTTTCTGTACAGCACTTTGAGATATCAGCTGATGCAAGAAGGGCTATATAAATAAATTTGATTTGATTTCAGCTTTTATTTCTTTCATCACATTCCCAGTGGGTCAGAAGTTTACATACACTCAATTAGTATTTGGTAGCATTGCCTTTAAATTGTTTAACTTGGGTCAAATGTTTCGGGTAGCCTTCCACAAGCTTCTCACAGTAAGTTGGGTGCATTTTGGCCCATTCCTCCTGACAGAACTGGTGTAACTGAGTCAGGTTTGTAGGCCTCCTTGCTCGCACACACTTTTTCAATTCTGCCCACAAATGTTCTATGGGATTGAGGTTAGGGCTTTGTGGTGGCCACTCCAATACCTTGACTTTGTTGTCCTTCAGCCATTTTGCCACAACTTTGGAAGTATGCTTGGGGTCATTGTCCATTTGGAAGACACATTTGCAACCAAGCTTTAACTTCCTGACTGATGTCTTGAGATGTTGCTTCAATATATCCACATAATTTTCCATCCTCATGATGCCATCTATTTTGTGAAGTGCACCTGTCCCTCCTGCAGCAAAGCACCCCAACAACATGATGCTGTCACCCCCGTGCTTCACGGTTGGGATGGTGTTCTTCGGCTTGCAAGCCTCCCCCTTTTTCCTCCAAACATAACAATGGTCATAATGGCCAAACAGTTTCATCAGACCAGAGGACATTTCTTCAAAAAGTTCGATCTTTGTCCCCATGTCCAGTTGCAAACCGTAGTCTGGCTTTTTTATGGCGGTTTTGGAGCAGTGGCTTCTTCCTTGCTGAGCGGACTTTCAGGTTATGTCGATATAGGACTCATTTTACTGTGGATATAGATACGTTTGTACCTGTTTCCTCCAGCATCTTCACAAGGTCCTTTGCTGTTGTTCTGGGATTGATTTGCACTTTTCGCACCAAAGTACGTTCATCTCTAGGAGACAGAACGCGTCTCCTTCCTGAGCGGTATGATGGCTGCGTGGTCCCATGGTGTTTATATTTGCGTACCATTGTTTCTACAGATGAACGTGGTACCTTAAGGCATTTGGAAATTCCGGACGCATGGCTTTCGACCTTCGTCTCTCCCGAGCCCGTACGTGAGTTGTAGCGATGAGACAAGATTGTTAGTAATTACTAACAATTGGATACCACGAAATTGGGGAGAAAAGGGGGGTAAAATTTATTTATTTAAAAAATACATCCACAGGTACAGGTACACAGGTACAATTGACTCAAATTATGCAAATTATCCTATCAGAAGCTTCTAAAGCCATGACATCATTTTCTGGAATTTTCCAAGCTTTAAAGGCACAGTCAACTCAGTGTATGTAAACTTCTGACCCACTGGAATTGTGATACAGTAAAATAACCTGTCTGTAAACAATTGTTGGAAAAATTACTTGTGTCATGCACAAAGTAGATGTCCTAACCGACTTGCCAAAACTATAGTTTGTTAACAAGACATTTGTGGAGTGGTTGAAAAACCAGTTTTAATGACTCCAACTTAAGTGTATGTAAACTTCCGACTTCAACTGTAGTTGGGGGTAGTCCCTGTAATCCTAGATTCAGTTTTAGTTTAGTTTATTAATTCAACCATTTGAAAAAACAAGGACACATAAAACTTGGGAAAGCCATAAAAATCATTGAGGATAACGCACAATAAAGTCTGGGATTTATTTCCATTGTGGTCCTCTTGAGACAAGATGGCTAGACATGATGGAACACAGTATGGCATTGAAATAATAAAACAAAAACAGAGAAGAAGAACATCTATCTCATCATTCCAGTTACATCATAGGGGTTATTCATAGGTGCACAGAAGACAAACATATTTTTACTTTATTTTTAAAGCTGCCCAGAGAGGACATTGTTTTTATGGACAGAGGCAACTCATTCCATTCTGAGGCTCCAGTATACAAGAAAGTACCTTTCCCAGCATTACTCCTGAACCTGTATAAGCACACATCAGCAACACCGGCTCTGGTGCTGTGATTGTGTGCATCCCTAACACGAGGAAAGTAATCACTTAGATATCTGGGCGCAGGACCATAAATACTCCTGTAAATCAAACCTAGTCTAATCTGGGACACCCTAGCCTCAACAGGCAGCCAGTAGTTCCTGAAAGCAGCTCCTGCCTATATGAGTATGTGGACTCAGCTTACTCTGGGCTATCTGGAACTTCCCCTTCATAAGTTTAGATAAGACCCCAAACCAGGAAGTACTAGCATAGTCAAAATGGCATTGAATGAGGGCAGTAGCTAGCACGTTTATGGAGTCCTTATCAAGCAGCTTGGACTTTCTAGCCAAAAACTTAATCCTGGCATTAACCTTCCCTAGCACTTTATTGACCATGCTCACACCTCCCAAGCTTCCATCAAGGATAATTCCCAAGTAGCTAACAGATCAGATCATTCAGGCGAGAAAAAAACATCACCCAGATAGGCCAGTCAGTTGAGATTCACGTCATCATGCAAGCGGTCAGACAAGTGAAAATCATGGTCAGTAAAGAAAACTTTAAGATTGTCTATCAATTTTTTTAAAAGCGTGTCAATACTTTGCCCCTTGATGACCAGCGCACTTCTGTATGTTGTAAAAGCGTTACATGGTCGCTGCCCATATTATTGCATAATGCAGAAAATACACAAGAGTTCAGTGGCCTTGCTTTTAACTCATCCCGGATCATCCCGGATCCGGGAGCACCCTCATCAGTAAAAAAGCTGACTAGCATAGCCTAGCATAGCACCACAAGTAAATACTAGCATCTAAATATCATGAAATCACAAGTCCAAGACACCAGATGAAAGATACACATCTTGTGAATCCAGCCATCATTTCTGATTTTTAAAATGTTTTACAGGGAAGACACAATATGTATTTCTATTAGCTAACCACGATAGCAAAAGACCCAACTTTTTTTCTCCACCATTTTTTTCCTGCATAGGTAGCTATCACAAATTCGACCAAATAAAGATATAAATAGTCACTAACCAAGAAACAACTTCATCAGATGACAGTCTGATAACATATTTATTGTATAGCATAAATTTTGTTCGAAAAATGTGCATATTTCAGGTATAAATCATAGATTTACATTGCAGCCACCATCACAAAATCTCACCAAAGCAGCTAGAATAACTAAAGAGACCAACGTGAATTACCTAAATACTCATCATAAAACATTTATGAAAAATACACAGCGTACAGCAAATGAAAGACAAACATCTTGTGAATCCAGACAATATTTCAGATTTTTTAAGTGTTTTACAGCGGAAACACAATATAGCATTATATTAGCTTACTACAATAGCCTACCACACAGCAGCATTGATTCATGCACGCTAGCAATAGCGAATAAACCAGCAAAAGATATCAAATTTTTCACTAACCTTCTCAAAACTTCATCAGATGACAGTCCTATAACATCATATTACACAATACATATATGGTTTGTTCGAAAATGTGCATATTTAGCGGCACAAATCGTGGTTATACAATGAGAATAGTAGCCAAACTGCAAACAAAATGTCGGGAGAAATCTTGGGAGAGGCACCTAATCTAATCAATAACTAATCATAAACTTGACTAAAAAATACAGGTTGGACAGCAAATGAAAGATACATTAGTTCTTAATGCAACCGCTGTGTTAGATTTTAAAATTAACGTTACTACGACATACAGCGTGCGTTAAAGCGAGACCGCACCGAAATTAATGGCGGAATAATAGTTTAACATTTTTCAACAGAAATACGAATTACCATCATAAATAGTTCTTACTATTTGAAGAGCTTCCATCAGAATCTTGGGCAAGTTGTCCTTTGTCCAGAATAATCGTTGCTCGGTTGTAGATTGTCGTCTTCAACTTTGGAATTAGCAGCAAACATTAGCCATGTGGCGAAGACGTGTCCAACTCACCATAACGCAGCACAAATAAAATACCGAAAATCGCAATATACTGATATAAACTGATATAACTCGGTTTAAAATAACAACATTATGATGTCTTTAACACCTATATCGAATAAAATCAGAGCCGGATATATCTAACGCCTATAACGAGAGCTTTTCAGAATGCAATCCTGAGGTCTGTCTTGCGCCATGACGAACTTTGAAAAGACTGCACACCCGGTTCCAACAGCTTTTGTACGGCCTCAGATCTACCTAGACACCCCATTCCAATTCTCACTGCTTACTGACATCTAGGGGAAGGCGTATGCAGTGCATGTCGACCCATAGATTACATGCAAATTAATAAACTGACCCTGGAACAGAGTGCCCGATTTCAGATTTCTCACTTCCTGACAGGAAGTTTGCTGCAAAATGAGTTCTGTTTTACTCACAGATATAATTCAAACGGTTTTAGAAACGAGAGAGTGTTTTCTATCCAATAGTAATAATAATATGCATATTGTACGAGCAAGAATTGAGTACGAGGCAGTTTAATTTGGGAACGTTTTTTTACAAAGTCGAAAAGGTTTTAACAAAGTTAACCATTTTCACTGTAGTGTCCAAAACGTCTTTCAATGTGTCAGGCATTGCCTTGGCAGCAAGAGCCTCTTGGTGGATGCTGCAGTCTACTCAAGTGGTGTCGAGAGCAACTCCTTGCACGTGCGTTACCACTCCACTATGTCTCCCTGTCATGGCTTTTGCGCTATCAGTACAGATACCAACACATCTTGACCACCAAAGTCCATTTGTTGTCACAAAGCTGTCTAGTACTTTAAAATATCCTCTCATGTTGTCCTGGTTTCCAGAAAAGGATGTCTACCTTAACCTCTTGACGCTAGGGGTCAGATAATTTTTTAAATTTTTTATTAAATAACGTTCCCAAGGTAAACTGACTATTTCTCAGGTCCAGATCGTAGAATATGCATATAATTTACAGATTAGGATAGAAAACACTCCAAAGTTTCCAAAACTGTCAAAATATTGTCTGTGAGTATAACAAAACTGATTCTGCAGGAAATCTAACCAGGAATCTTAATCTGTGTTTCCTTGCCAGTCTTTCTTCCATTTAAAGGGGTATCAACCAGATTCCTTTTCCAATGGCTTCCTCAGACTGTGACCAGGCTTTAGACATAGTTTCAGGCTTTTATTTTGAAAAATTAGCGAGATTTTTCAAAAGTAGTCAGGTGTCCTTTGATTAGTTCCTGCGCGCGAGAGGGGTAGCTCTCCATTTTCTTTCTCTCTTTTATTGAATAGGTTACGGTCCAGTTGAAATATTATCGATTATGTTTGTTAAAAACAACCTGAGTTTTGATTATAAAAACATTTGACATGTTTCTACGAACATTAGGGATACTTTTGGAATTTTCGTCGAACCGAACAAGGCTTTGGTTTTCTGAACATAACGCGCAACCCAAATGGCGTTGTTTTGTTATAAATGTAATATTTATCGAACAAAAAGAACATTTATTGTGTAACTGGGAGTCTCGTGAGTACAAACATCCGAAGATTACCAAAGGTATGCGATTAATTTTATTGCTTTTCTGACTTTCGTGACCATGCTAATTTGGGGCTAGCTGTTCTAGCATTGATTGATACACTCACAAAAGCTTGGATTGCTTTCGCTGCAAAGCATATTTTCAAAATCTGACACGATAGGTGGATGAACAACAAGCTAAGCTGTGTTTTGGTGTATTTCACTTGTGATTGCATAATTATAAATATTTTTTTGTCATATTTTGCACCCTGCAATTCAGCGGTTGTTTAGGAAAATGATCCCGCTAAAGGGATCCGTAGCGCAGAGAAGTTAATATAAGATAGCTAACGTTAGCTAGCTAGCTAACTAGCAACTTGGCTAGCTAGCTTGTTCCAGTTAGCTTTCTCGTCATGAATGAAGCAGGTAGAGTAGTTACCTTGTGGTAAAATGACAATATTATCTTGCAATGACAACACAATTTTGATTCATGATTTATGCATTGATAGTTTAGAGTGGATCACAGACCAACACTACCAAAATGTTGGGTCTGGACTGCAAGGGACCACCACCTGCGCCGCTAATGACTCAATCTACATCCATCGTCCATAACAAACAAGGCAGGCAGGGGTATTTTATTTTCTGTTAAATAAATAAAATAAATTTTTAGCATAGATTGGCCTACGCTTGCATCTTTACAGAAAATGTGTTGTGATTGGAGCTCTGGATTTGCTATGCTGCCATTTTGAAACAGAAATAGCAGAGATATGTTTTGGAATAAATATGACAATGTTTGCTTTTCCATACCTTGTAGCCTACTACTGAATATACAGTGGTTCCTCCTTTAAAAGTTGCAGCGTACTATGGCGCAGCTTGCATGTTGCCGCAGAATTCTATGGCACATTAGTTAAGTGTGAACCACTGGTACCGTTAGTGCTGGTTTGACCACCAGAGGGCATCTTTGATAAGCATTTGATAGCCTTCAATAACGGATGTACTACAGAATGCAGGCACGCGGGAGACTGGGGTTCAATTCCCTGACAGGGAGGAAGGAGTAGACTGTCCTTGTAAATAACAATTTGTTCTTAACTGAATCCATATGTGTTATTTCATAGTTGCGATGTCTTCACTATTATTCTACAATGTAGAAAATAGTAAAAATAAAGAGAAAACCCTGGAATGAGTCGGTGTGTCAACTTTTGACTAGTACTTGCTTAATTAATTTGATTTGATTATGGTGCTTCTATTCCAAGAAAAACCCTATGGGTTTCCTTTAGGATAGAATGGAAAATATGGTGCTGTACAACGTGACGGTCGGGAGTACAGTACAGGGCTATTTAGCTAAATAGTCCCCATGTTGTGCGGGCAGGGCATGTGAGAGACAGGGGTTCAATTCCCTGATGGGGAGGAAGGTGTAGACTGTCCTTGTAAATACGAATTTGTTATTAACTGACTTGCCTAGTTAAATAAAGGTAACACTAACATTTCTGCACCCTAATTTTATAACTGCAGTCAAACCAATAGCCAAACGGAGATTAAGCGAAAATAAAAATTCAATTGATTTATCAAGACCAGTCCCCACGCTTTCCTCAGAGCAGCGCGAAACGGTGCTAAAAAAGTTGTAGGCTTTTACTTCAAATCCTATTGCTTCTAACTTCAATATTCTCTTTAAATAAATAAGACCTACACCACTTTTAACAGCACATTACTCAACACTAGTGAGACTCATGTCGCCTACGGAAGGCCATATAGAGGATTGGAGGACTCTAAATTAAAACCAAAAGCCACCTCATGGGTCTCCCAGTGGCGGCCGGCACAGGTATCAAACCTGCATCTGTAGCAATGCATTTTGCACTGCGGGAGCCCCCATCCACTCCAGACCCCCCATGCACAAAGTATCAAAATACAGAGAGGTGTTGGTAAAGGTATATTCTCCTGCTAATAGCCCATAATGGGCTATTATAATACTGTACATGGTATCCAGGTCAGGATAACCAAAACATTTCTTTATTTAAGACTATCAGAAATAATGTTGGTACTTATTTATTTTGATCCAAAGCCATGAATGAGTGAATCACTCAGCTTTATGTAGGTGCCGGCTATATGACTGTGACATCAACTTGATAATAAATAATGATATTTTGGATGTTATTTCGGGGTTTTTAA